>NC_134575.1:28738349-29038349 GCF_050947875.1 Dermacentor variabilis | reverse complement strand
TTTCACCCCCCCCCCCCCACCTTAATGCGGCCGGCACAGCCGGGATCAAAACCGCAACGCCGAGCTCGGCAGTGCAATGCCGTAACCACGGCGGGTTCCAAACAAGCAAACGAAAAGAACATACCAAAGCTAAGTTAAACAAAGAGAGAACTGTACAGTGAGTTATCACAAATCAGTTAATGATAACAGTGTTGAGAAAACAAGTTACCATAATGAACATATCGAAACATCCAAATGAGAAACTGTCAATGAAAGAGACAAATGCATTGCTCATATACAAACGCAGCTCCAGAAGATGGTTGCTGGCGTGAAGTGAAAGTCCACCGAGAATATAAATTCATGCAAGCTTGTTTTGGAAAGACCTGAAGACTCCAAAGGCTACCCTGCAGTTCAGCCATTTTCAAGCCAATTTCCGCTGCCTCCTTATCTCGGTTTAGCAGACTGATCTTTTGCCAATGTACTAGAAGAAACGTACAAATGGATGCGCGCACAAGCAGAGAAAGACAAAGGAAAAGATCAGCTTGCCTTGGTGTAGAGTCGCCACCAAGCCCAGTTGCGAAGCTGGAGGTAAGAGGCACAATTCCTCTGGATGATGCGGATGGCGTTGAGCTGCTGCATCCTCTTCTGGTAGTTGCTGCGAGGTAGAAAAGGACGATTGGAACCGTGTCGGAACACACCACCCTGAAAGTTGAGCATGCCTGACATATTAAACACCGCTATGTCTTTTATATATAATGTCCACCACACATCGTTGGCGTCATCCCATGTCGTGCAGAATTCCTTTTGCCGATGAAAGATGCCTTTTGCCAGTTTTGGCTGTGTAGGTCATGCTGCTCAGGTGACACACAGTCTTGACAATCAAATCAAGACTCTACAAATCTATACCATCGAAACATGTCGTACCAACTACGCCCTATCAAAAGACTATGTTTTTTTATCTGCACACCGGCATGATAGCACAGTCAACGGTACCCTTGTTTAATAACACAAAAGGTGCCTTAGAAAGTCCTAAACTACAAGTACTGTTGTGAAGGTGCACTGTGATGTGAGGCGGACGCAGGGGTTGATGGGCAAATTGGGTTAGGTTAGACGGGGAGATGACGGTCGGCGGGATGTGCTACGGCAGTATTTGTTTGGTCGACACACCACGTTGGTTGTAGTGAATGCTCCTTGCATTTAGGTGTTATTTGAGTTATATTTTAGAAGTACCTAGACAAAATGTGCTCCTTGTCGTGTGCAGTAACCATCCCGAACCCTCCGGACTCGTGTAACGCCATTAGTTCGCCGTGTGTTTCGAGCGATCCACCAGTGTCGACAGTGAGTGCCCTAGTACAGCGCCCGTCCAAGCTGCCTTTGTTCTGCCGAGCTGTTCTGCCGAGCTGTGCCTGCCCGCGCTCTCGTAAAAAGTCTGGTACTGGAGCTTCGAATCGTAGTGTATGGAAGACTGTTGAAGGTTGTGCTTTTGTGGAGCTGGAGTTCATCGGAAGTTCTACAGTGCTTGCGCCAGAGAAACGTCGGTGCCTCTCTACCTGTTAGACGAAGGAGCGTTTGCCAAGTCTTGAAAGGTAAGCAAGTTTGGCGCTTGCGCGCATTCTTGAAGCTTATGATTTACGTAATGAGCGCTGTGTAACTAGCTAGAGCAAAGCGCTTTCCTATCGTATGCTAGGCATGTTGCTGTGCACATTTAGCAAGCAATTTCACGAAAGCTTCCTCTGATGTTACAGCGTACTTGCATTCTGCTACCCGCTTTGATTGCTATGCCTGAATGGGCACACAATTATGAAAACACATTGAAAGTTGGTGTTCGTTCGGTAGTTTCCTGGCAAGAAGTTATTCGCTATATAGGCATTCCCGCAAGTACAGTACATGTGTAATGTATACGTCGATGTATCATGGGCTTCGCGCGTTGACACACGATTGCTATGTTTGACGCTTAAGCAAATAGAAGCTTGTATGAAGGTTTTTGTATGTATACAGTTCTGTTTGGAGGTCCGCGTCGCGAGAACCTGTGTGTATTGTTTATGTTCTTGAGAGTCTTCGCGTATTTGTCTTCTATGTTACAGCGCGTATAAAGGCCGATATTACAATAAGGAGGTTTATTTTTAATCTAGACATTTCAATCAGACGCCGGCCTTTAAGAAACACAGACCAACCAAACCTTAATAACGAGATGTCAGCTCTTGCAATCGTAGGTTACGGCAGTGCGTAATAATTTAAAGACTGCGATGTTGTAGCGATACTTACCCCTCGATTCTATATCACTCTTCTCGCCCACCGCTAACGGCCGGCAGTTGCAGTACGTAGCACGGGCCGGGGCGGCGGTCAGACTACTAACGAATAGCGAAAAGGAATAGCATCGCTACAAAATCGCGCTCTTTAAATTATTACGCATATTTTGTGCACAATGAGATGTTATACACACATCTTGCATGTACATGAAAAAAAGGTTTACAACAGAGATAACATATATGCATGGGCACATATATGTGTCAATAAAATACTCGAGCCTCTTTCTGCCTACAGAAAAAGAAGTTATGTCTCCTCGAGGGCATGGCTGCTTGCACTAATGAACCTCCAAGGGAAGGTTTTCTCTAATCCCTATTTTTGATATCTAATTGCTTATGTGACATGTCATATACAAACTGCTTGCATCAATTTCTCATAGGGATGAGCTGTCTAAAATTTAATTTTCAGTAATAATTGCAATAATTAACTCCTTTCAGCTGTCTTCTAATGACTATAAACTTCTATGCTTCGACCTTGACAAACCTTTTATGAAATTAGTTTGATGAGGCCCAATATACAGGGCTTTCTAAATTGAAGGTATCACTACCTATTAAAGACTATGCTAACTATGAAAATGCTGCTTGTGTATGTGGTTTATTCACTCTGTCAGACAAAATCTTTACACCCAAGTGCAGTCAGTAAATTGAAAACTACATGTCTGCAAGGGGAAGTCAGAATTGTATTTGAAGACAATTGCATCTTGTTTGATAGTTCTCGAGCACTAGTGTGTCACTAATCGAGCACAGCTTGGCCCAATACTCGATGAGGCTTGAAGCTTTCAATGTCTGCTAATCACTAAAACAGCACCAGATCTCACTCTCTGTCAAGGGGTGGCACACATTTGCTTAGTTCTAGGCAGATGCATGTCTTTCTTTCGCATTGAAGTTCCCAATACTTTCTAGTCTTACGTAAAAGTACACAGCTCAGTACAATGCATGTATGGTATACGTAAGGCTGCTTTGTTCTTTAAACCGAATCAACAAGAGCAGCTACTTCTGTTTTTGCAAACCTTACCCTATTTCCTAACCATTCCTTGATCATACATGTATAAAATGAATCTGTGCATGTATTGTTTCACAGGTAGACATCGGTGGCGGTGTATATGTTGAAAAGGGCCTGCTGAAGAGGCTGTGCCTGGATGCTAACTCAGGCTTTCACTTCGCGGAGGGCCTCCTTAAAGCCCCTTTTTCAATAGAAGACGTTGAAGGGAGGTCCTTCTTTGGGCGGCTGTCAAATGTCTTCCACAGAAGGATCCGTTGGATTCCAAGAAGGTCAACACCATACTAGGTATGTGTGTCACAAAGAAGCATCTTAATATTCTTTGTGTAGTTTTCAACAAAACTCCTTTCATGGCAATTTCAGTGCTATCTTAGGGTATACTCCTTTCTTTCCAGCTAAAATGGCTATTAACCTGATTATAATAGCATATTTTAATGCAAGCTTTGCCACCATAACTAGAAAATTGTCATTACTGTTGGCATATGTATTTTTGTGATAGAGGCCCTGGTCATATGAATGCACTGATCATATAATATCCTGTCTTGTGGAAAGCTAACATGTTTAGTAACAAGCTCGCTTTGACAATGTCTGCCTGCACAGCAAAGGCATTTTCTAATCTTGCTGTAGAACATCCATAATGCCTGTTCAACTGCTTACATGTTGCTTGTATCATTTCGTGGTTCTTAAGTGCAACACAAAAGTCAACTCTTCTATGTACCTGTGCCCAAGCAAAGCTGCAGCACAGTTCTGACTGGCACCTTGCCTTTCCTAAGATAATTCACACATGAAACTTCAATGTACTGGTCACAATACGAATATCGAAGTTCATTAAACTGAAGTTGATTTACAGCTTTTGTTTGTAGATGACAATTGGTATGATAGAGCTTATGTGTCATGCATCTGTTGGTGTTACGCACATTCATCACGCTCCCAGCTCTAATGCACTAATTCAGTCATTTCATGCATTTTAGGACTTTGCAAAAAACAGGTGGAGATGTTTAGAGCTCACAGGGTTGAAAACTTGTGTCTTGTGCACTTCCTTTTTAAGAAACAGATGCATTGTGTGCTGCAATGTCACTGTAGCAAAACTAATATATTGCCTTTTTTCTTCTCTTTTCTAGACTACACAACGCAACATTTCAGCCTACTTCCAGGGCAGCTGGAGAACTCGTCCTCATTACTAGCCCGGGGATATTAAATGGATGTGGTCAAGCACAAATGTAAACCTGTCTTCTTCTGTTGCATGTCACACCTAGCCACTTGGCAATCACTATTCGCCACAGACAGATCGTTGACAGGATGTTACTAGCAAGTCGTTAGGATATATAAAGGTGGTTAATAAATAGTCGCTGCACAGTTTTTGGGAAGTAAATAAAGATTTTATTCAGAAATAATTAAAGCTTATTTTTGCAATATATAATTGCAAAAGTAATTACCTCTGAATAAAATTTTTATGTACTTCCTAAAAACTGTGAAGCGACTTTTTATTAACCACCTTTATACATCCTAACGACTTCCTAGTAACATCCTGTCAACTATTTGTCTGTGGCGAATAGTCGACAGGATGTTACTAGCATGTTGTTAGGATGTATAAAGGTAGTCAATAAATAGTCGCTTCACAGTTGACACTTTCTACCGACATAAGATAATAAGCAGTCGGTAAGAATTCTATCGACATTTTATATCTATACTTTCAATTCAATATAGGTGGCCAATAGTCGGTAGGAGGTTACTAGGAAGTTGTTACGGTGTCTAAAGACGGTGTATAGAATGTCGATAGGTTCTAGTAACATTTGTCTAAAGACGGTTTATAAAATGTCACTAAAAATTTTTGTAAGGGGCCACTGAAAGGTGGTGGTCCGAGGTTCGAGTCCCGGACCAGGACGAATTTTTCTTCAACTCTGAGGCTTTTCTTTAAAGGAAACCCGTACGGGTTTCCTTTGTAGCAATTGCTACGAACGGGTGGATGTCCGATTTTCGCGTTATTAATGTCTTCATTTTTGCGCAAAAAAACAAGGACAACTGATGGTTTTGATTAGGCAGATCCGTTGTTCCCTTTTGTTTGGCCCCACACATCACAACGCACCTGTATTTCGGCATTCTGCATCTCAAAGGCCTGGGCACTCTTGAACAGGGCCCTCGAGGAACTCGAGTCGCGCGCTTCGCCTAGTCAAGGTCGGACTGCAGGCGCTGGCATCGCTCCGTGGTGTCGCTGCGTGCCCGCTCCAGGTCGGCAAGCTTGACCGACAGCTCCTGCAGCTGGAACTCCAGGCCCTTGCGACGCCGGTCCGACTCCTGGCGGGCGGCACTGAGGGCCTTGATCTCGTTGGCCATGTCCACGTTCTCGGCCTCCAGGTTGGCCTTTTGCTTCTGGAGCGTCGCCTTGGCCTGCACGTTTTTTTGGGAGACGGCAAGGTCGGTCAGAGCGACGGACGTGTGCAAATCAACCATGGACCCACCTCGCTACAAGTTTCACTACAGACGACTGCTGCAAAGGCTGACGGCAACTGAAGTCCTTGGCAAAATAAAGGGCAACTATGGCAAATGCACCTACATTTTCATTTTATTATTATTATTATTATTATTATTATTGTTATTAATATTATTATTATTATTCAGCGAAAAACCGAGACCCTTTAGATCAGAAGACAGGGATGTAAGGATAAAAGAATTCTACGATAGAAGCAGGGCCGAGGATCCACTCACACCCTTTAATATCCTCCTACGCTAATTACATTATGGTGTCATTACATTAATTACTTAGGCTACATCAACAAGCATTTTTATCACAATTCCATTAAGTATAATTAGATGCCTGAAGTTGCCATTACATCAATTAGGTTGGTTTGAAATCAGCTGGATAAATCTAAGACTGCTCGAAACATCGGCGACGACGAGTGCAATCTTTACTGCAGCCCCGACGCCAGCACGATGAAGTGAGATGACAGGGCGACATGGTGGAAATTACGCAGCTTAAACACACACAGACAGAAGAAAACACAAGGACGAGCGCTGTCAATTTGGTCGGTATAACGTAAAACTATTTCGTTCTGTTTCTATTCCAACATGGCCGACACCGCTCGCTCATTGGTCGAATTTTTTGAGGCCGCGCCCATTTTTCCTGCCTGTCAAGCGACGTCAGGAATGCACAAAAACTGCCACGTCAAAGGGACGTTTACGCACTCATTATGCTAAATTATGCCGAACAAACCCGGCGAATTCGTGGAACAACCGGTGAGTGCCCCGTTCCGTTTGGAATAGAAAAAAATGGCGGCCTTCGTGATTGCGTTGGCGGCGGCGGCGGCGGCACGTCAGTCCGGGCGCGGGAGGAGGGAGCCCGAGGATGCGTTTGACATGCGAGACGATCAGTTTCGGCGGCACTTTCGCCTGAAGAAAGAAACTGTGCGGTGGCTGTGCGACGAAGTGGCGGAGGAACTCGGAGGCGTGAGAACTTCAGCGCTGTCGGTGGAGCGGCAAGTGTTGTGCGCGTTGCGATTCTTCGCAACGGGCAGCTTTCAAGCCTCGGTAGGGAGCGAGGAGACGATCGGCGTGACCCAGCCTGCGGTCAGCAAGTGTGTGCGACGCGTGGCGGAGGCAATCGTCCACGCCGGGGCCCGCAACAAGTGGGTCCATTTCCCGAGGACGTCGGAGGAGAAGGCGGCCGTGAAGGAAGGGTTCCTTCGACGCGGCTCCATTCCCGGCGTCATCGGATGCGTGGACGGCAGCCTGATAGCCATCATCGCACCGAAGGGCGAGCAGAAGGCGGCATTCATGTGCCGCAAAGGCTACTACGCCCTCAACACAATGTTCGTAAGTATCTTAATTTTTGTCTAATTTGCCCGTCATAGCAACGCGTGGCTTATCTGCTGTGCGCGCTCTCGTCAGATCTGCGACGCAGGCATGCGGATCCTCGCCGTCGACGCTCTGCGACCGGGGTCAGACCACGACGCCCACGTCTGGAGAACTACGTGGTTGCGTCGTCGGTTCCTGGAGGGGCATATTGCCAAGGCCGGCGAACACCTCCTTGGTGAGCAGCGGGAAAATTTTGTACAGTTGCAATTCTGGCAGCATGCAGCAAAGCGTGCTCGCGCCGTAGGAGAATATTGAAGCCCGAACCCCTTATGTCATAGTCAGGTTATTCAGTATAGGCGAGATGTAGAAATTTTGCAATGGTATCTGCACGAAACAAAGTGACAACACACCTGCGTTGTACTTTAAACTAATTTTTAATGTGGGTGTACAGTGCACGCGTTGTCACATTCTTTTTTACACTGACAGTCATTTGTGAATAAAGACTACACAAAGAGCTGCCTTGCTGCAAATAGGGATGCTACTATGTCCCAGCTATTGTTATCTGTGATCACAGATGCGTCAGGTGCTCAGCCTGTACATTTCTTTATTACAGCCTTTCTGTAGTAGGTACATTTTGCATGACCCATGCTTCGCCTACTAAACTTTGTGCAGATTTCACACCATGTTTTATGATCCTGCAGGTGACAGCGGCTACCCCCTGGAACAATGGCTCCTGACCCCAGTCACAAGCCACCCTCCCATACACACTGCAGAAGGCAGGTACAACACTGCACATGCTGCCATGCGGTCCGTAGTGGAGCGGTGCATTGGGCTTCTGAAGAGCCGCTTCCGCTGCCTTCAGCGGTACCGCGCCCTCCACTACGAGCCAGACCGCGCTGCCAACATCGTTGCAGCATGTGCAGTGTTGCACAACTTGTGTCTTGATGAAGGTGACGTGTTCTTGGATGATGTTAGTGATGACAGCAGCAACAGCAGCAGTGACGATGAAAGTGGCAACCCCTCCCCACAGAGAGTTCCCCGAGTGAGGGCATCACGCATGATGTACCTGAGAGGCTGTGCTGCCCGGGATAGGGTTATTAGCTCATTTGGCACGACACGGCAGCAGCACCAGCACTTCCTGAAAAGGGTGCGAAGGCGGCTGCGTCGACAGTAGCACCGACAGCAGCAATAAACACGTGCCTGACACTGCAGGCAGGTGTTTATTACTGCTGTCTACACACCTAATAGAGAGCAGGAACCAATGTGAAGAAATGTGTGCAATTAGTGGATAGCGTGCTGTTTTTTTTAACAAATCTGCTCAATCATAACCAGCGTTTTCACGTGTCCTCTGCCAGTGAGCTGTTACTACCGGAGATGATTGCATCAATCCACTGTGACACTACATGAGAGCCTTTCATTTAGTACCTGTGGATAGAACACTTTGTGTTCATCAGCAGAATGTTGTAGCCACTTCTCTGGGCAGCTGGGGTTTGCCAATTGATTTGCTGCTGCTGCTGCTGCTGTTGCTTCTGTCATCACCGACACTGTCACCGCCATCTGCACTGTGCATTGGAGGCTGGTCTTCGTCTCCTCGCTTCCTATTTGGGCTGCTGCCAAGCACAACACTTCTCGCTCCACCATGTGTACTGTTCTCACGCACCTTGTAGGTCCTGCGCTATTTTGCCACACAGCCACCGCACAGTTCCTTGACAGAAGGCCAAGTTATGTCGAAAACAATCGCCTGGCATGTCGAGCGCGTTCTTCTCCCTTGGGAGAGTGTACATATGTAAATAGAGTTCTGAAATTGAAAGAACACAAATTGTAAATAGTCATTTCAAGTGCCACTTGTATTGTTTAAAATCGTTTACTTATATCTGCATTGTAAATAAAACCATGTGATCCATTTTTAATGCCATCTTTCATCAAAGCAAATGACAGACAAGTACACAGAGCATGGCTTCATGGCGCCAAAATAGCCGTGTGGTGTTCACTACATGGGACCCAGTACACTACCAGTGGCAGATGTTAAATTGCATAAATATGACACGAGCATAATGATATTTTTTTGAACTCGCAGACAACCATTTATCTTCATCCAGCAACTTAACAGCAAGAAAGATGTCTTGTCTATTATGTAGTTGGTATGTTTGTAGTACAAAACAGTTTCTTTTCAATGACTAGTGCCGTAATAAGATCACAGTATAAAGCAGCCATGACATGCTTTTAAGGAACAAGTGTGAAAATGCTTGGCATTTCAACGGTATTTCATATAACGGCTGCAAGAGCAGCCTGGCAGTGAATGTCAAGATAGCGGCCACATCGATGGCTCCGTTACGTATGTCGCAAACTCTTCTGTACTACAATGGGGACTAGATTGTGTTGCTATCATAGGTAAGGACACCTGAAATATCACAATAACCATCACAAGTAACAGGTGCTTGGTGTTAACAAAAATACCAATTCGGCCACTTTGCGTAGGCACGAAAGGTTTGACATTGCAAACATGACATACACATGGCATGAAAATTGATTTCCAGTTATCACAGCATTGTAGTTATTAAGTGCACCTGTATGGTGTGCGAGACAATGTCGTAGTTGCCGTAAAAGTGATTGCATAGTGCATCTTCCGTGGAAGAACAGTGCACATTGAAACATATCAGTAACAGCGAAACAAAAGTGAACAACACCTAATGAAAATATGGCAAAAATTGTACATATAAGTTATACCGTCTCACTTGGTCAAATAAAAATACACACGAAAAGAAATGAACTTGGGGAAAAAAATACAGTTAGGAACAGAAATGCAAAAATTCTACATATAAGTTATATAATGCCTCACTTGGGCAAACTTGCACTACAAATGAAAATACACATAAGAGAAATTACCTTGCAAAAAAATATGATTAGGGACAGAAATGTACGGAAAACAGCCATATCATCCTTTAGTGCTACATAGAAAAAAAAAACATGCATTCGTGTTTCAAGTGACATCACAGCACTATCAGTCTTCGCTGCCATGATCACGCATGACCTGCACATCAGTTCACAAGACTAGCTACAACTTGGCGGCACAACAGCTTGCGAGGACGTATGGGCACCACCACCAAATGCTGCAGCGGTGATTTGAACTGAAAGATAGGCAACACTTGTACCTACACAGCACTAAAGGATGATATGGGGGGAAAAAACTGTCCCTCATAGCTGAGGCGGCTCGCGGAGGTGAGCCAGGGCAGCCAGCAGCTTGCGCAGTGTGGTTGCGATGAGACTAGTGGCCTCTCGCGAACTACGCATCTCGGCTACCAGCTGCTGCATGACCTGCCGGGTCGCCCTCTGCTCTTCCACCGGCTGCTGGTGATGCTGCGAAACAAATTCATTTAGTTAGCTACAGGTTATGCAATGTAAATGCTCGATTTGCACTGTTTGCAAGTGTTGCAGTTTCAGCAAGGTTACTCTTGAGGGCAGCGAGATCATTTACATATGACATGACAAATGGCCGTGCAAACGTACATGGTCTGTTATGTTAAAAACGTGTGAAACGTAGCAAATGCTACCAAGCTGCCTCTGCCTGTCAGAAGACAGTATTGGTGACTAGTTGAATTGTTAAACAATTGACGATCATGCTGTGGCGATACATGCAACCATGGAAATGGTTTGTAAGTTGCTATGTGTTAAAGAACACCTCAAAGGAGATTTATAAACGTGCATGAGCCAATGAGCCAAATGACTACAGATGCCTCTCATGTGTAACATGGTTGTAATGTACATTATTACCATGTGCACTAATCACCTCTTCAAAAAATGACCCGGCCAAGTTGTACGCACCTGCCTATTTTGCTGCAGCAACAGCTGATGGAAGTTGGCGGCTTCCGCATTTGCCGCCTCAGCTTGCTGCCCCTGCCGCGCATACTCGGCGGCTGTACTGCAGGACGCGTCCTCCAGCAGCTGTTGGCGGGGTGGCCTGCGGGGCTGCTGCCGAGCTGATCGTCCGTAAAAATAAAATCAGTACACAGTTTTAAAAAAATTTCCCCTGCAAGTTATATCCAGCAGAAGTATCTGTACCGCCCGCACGGGGGAATGTATCACTGCGCAGCAATGTGTGGCAGAGAAAAAAAAATGACTCTCTGTTACAGACCACGTTCGATTTAAATCAGGACCTACATTCGGAGACAGTTGCGATCGTTTATAGAAAACGTTTGCTTACCAGCTATCTGTTGAGATGCCTTCCAACCTTCATCGATTCTTCAGTATCCTATGCGAATAAAAGCAAAAGTGAACACCATGCGATCACCGCAGCAGATGTTCAGATGCTACTGCTCAGTCACTAAGCACAAGAAAGAATGATGTGTTTACTCACCGAGCACTACGCTTTCACAGTCTTCCTGATGTTCACAGCTTCCAGAATTCTTCTCGGGCGAAAGTACCTCGTACGGCGAGATTTCATCTAATCGCGTTACGGACAAAAATACACCAAGAGCGGCCAACAGAACCGATCAGCTGTTTTCGCGTAGCCGCCATCTTAAGTGTGCGTAGCAAAATGGATTGGATGCGGAATTGGCACGTGTGTGGCTATGACTCGAAAAATTAAAATATTTGTGTTTACTTTCAAGCGCGCTTCAACTTGTCTTGCGTTAAAACATTACAAAACACTTTTACTCTCAGCGACACACAATTGTTCTTTTATCAGACGTTTATATCTAAATGTCACTTGCTATACGGTCACTTTGCAAATAAAAAACAACCAAAACATGCTTCCGGCAACGATGGAGGCTGCTGATTGGGCAGATTGAAAAACGTCGCTGGTTCCCGCCCCCATACGCAGAAACTATGGCGTCATTTTGACGTCCGGAGTTTGGAACACTTTTTGTTTGGAATAGAGTTACGTTATCGCGCCCAAAGTTACGACACGCAAAAGAGCCCACTGTACTAGAAATTTACTGTAGCGAGGCACAAAGTTGGATGAGTTCGTTAAGATTCATGGTGGAAAAATGAACCTGAACCGACTCGTCCGGCTCCCTGCCCTGCTACGCAGAGAAGCCTCCTTGTTGCTAACCTTCTTGAGGTTGTCCAGCTTGTCATTGAGCTCCTCGAGTGCCTGGGCGTGCTTCTGCCTGATCTCGCCCACCTGCAGCTCGTGGCTCTAGGCCTCCTCCTCGAGCGACCGCTTGAGGCCCACCACTTCCTGCTCGCGCTGCTTCTGCAGCTCCCGCTGGGACGCCGTCGTGTCCAGGGAGTCCAGCAGCTCGTTC
The DNA here is from genome assembly GCF_050947875.1 of Dermacentor variabilis. NCBI lineage: Eukaryota > Metazoa > Arthropoda > Arachnida > Ixodida > Ixodidae > Dermacentor > Dermacentor variabilis. Next base: position 29,026,026 of record NC_134575.1, on the reverse strand, counting down.
TTCAGTGCCTCAAGTTCCTGGACAACAAAACGAAGTGCTTTCCTTGATCGAAGCAAATGAAAAGCAAAACACCGCTTTCACGTGCACTGCAACTTGCCACAGCTGAACTGAAAACAAAGGGGGGGGGGCGGAGGCTTGCCATCGACTGTTGGCACCGCAGTACCTCGGTGCAAGGAGTAGACCTGGGGGGCTATTCTGCAAGCCTCCACTTCATCTGCTACATGGAGTTCTGACTGGCTGGGCTGGGGTACGCGTCAGAAAGTGACAGGCACTCCAAGCCAATTAGCACTTCAGTAGCAGACGAAGTGTACGTGCCCATTAGGTGGACGCTTACAGAATAGCCTCTCCGTCTACGCACTGGACACTCACGACAAAGAAGGAGGCAAGGAGAAGGGAAACAAAGGGCTTTGTTAATCACGACCAGTGGCGTAGCCAGGGGGTGACAAACAAGGCACACTAGCCAAGATGACGCAAGCTTGCCAAGATGATGATGAAGCACAGTGTCTAATGGACAGTGCCCAGCGACTGAAACGCGATACTTGAACTGCATGGTGGCCAGCCATTTAAGCACCACCGGTGAACGCTGGGTGAACATTGACGGAGCCAAATGCAGTCACCAAGCAATCTATCAGACAGGCACTCGCTTTTATTTGATACAAAAATGCATCAGATCGGTGTCCCCAGCACCTGCCGGTAGCGAAAAAGTTCCCACTGCCACGTGCTCAGAGTATCGAGTTTCAATCACTGAGCACCGTACGTTGCACTGTGTAGACTACAATATCCAGCAAGTGTTAGCTTAACGACTTCAAGCTTCACTACAAGCTTTGCAGACTGACAAAGCTACAGAATTAAAAATAAAGCACAGCATTTCACATAGTACCTCGTTCAGGTCCCGCATGCAGTGATGACCCGACTACAATAGCCAGCAGGCGTGGCTTTCCCGACCACAAACTTCACAAACTGGCCAAGGCGACAAAGCCCAGGGTTTGACGTACCTCGTTCAGGTCCCGCTTGAGCTTCTCAGACTTGGCGCGGGCCACCTTCTCGGAGTCGAGGTCCTCCTGCACCTCGGTGAGCTGTGCCTCGAGCTCGCGGAAGGCCTTCTGGGCATGTCCCTTGGCGGCCGACTCCTCGTCGCAGCGCAGCAGGGCCTGCGCGAGCTCCTCGTGCCGCTTGAGCATCTGCCGCTGCAGCTCCTCCACCTGCGCCTTCTTCTCGCCCAGCTGTTCACGCGTGTCTCATTCGCATTTCATTCTGTAAGCATAGTGCAAGAACACCTACTTTCAAGATTCATGCACAAGTCCAGCCAAACAATTTTCTTTCAATTCATTTGCTACCCTTGGGTAAAGAGGAACTTTCTAATTTGGCACTAAGTACCGAACAGCATGTTATGACACTTGTTACACAGTCCTACTGAACGTTCACATCGACTGTCGCCCAGTTGTGTCATTGATTTTCTATGTCACTGAGCTTCTGTGACACTTGAGAAAACGCCGATGTGAATAGCACCTACACTCTATAGAGTCTATATATTTCAAGGCCTATATGCATTGGCTGAAGCTGTAACTACTGCCAGCAAAGTCCGACAGGTGTTAACAGCCATGGCATACATGATACCTTAGATGGGGCCACATGCTGCAAAGCACAAAATAGGGTTATAATTTAATGTTTAAGAAAGTCCTTTTTTGCTAAGATTCTAGCAAACTATCAATATAAAAATCAAGATCAAGTACCTGACTCTTGCCCTGCAAGCAGTCTTCTAGGCTTGATACGGCAGCCCAACGATGAGCCTAAAACCGTGTCAGTTCTCTGCTGCTGCTCACTCTAGTAGTCCTATCAAGCTAGATCTACAAAGGCTAGAATTTCTACGTGCACCACCAGTGCCCAACCGGGCACACCAGTCATGACATTTCAGCTGTTCTAGGAACCATAAACAGACACACAAGAAGCATTAACTCTGATTACCTGCCCAGCGTGCTACTGTAAACACTGAAAACACATTGACTATCACAGCTGTTAACCAATCAGCACAACCACACAATTGACAGGAAAGCCAACAGTACTGAGCCAACTACTGAGAGCTGTTTCACCAGTGTCTGTTGGTTTTCGCAGCTACATCTGCCAGGTATGGTGGCAGTGGGAGGGGTTGGGGGACGTGCCAAATTAAGAAACTAGCATGCAAGACATTACAGTGCAATTATGCAGCCTCCACCAAAAGTGTTCAGGCCTGAGCATGCGCCCAACCAGAAGCTCGCTCTAAGCATTTCAGACGGGCCACTGTTCTCTTGTTCCCAGTTTCGCAAAGCTTTTGGAGGCTAACAACTTCTGTCCTGTCTAGAGAGTTGGAACCCCTACCCTACTTTCCCCCCCAGAAGTTCTAAAGCAACGGGAATTCCACTAACCCTGGTCAGCACATTCATTTTGCAAAACCAAGCAAAGATGGCATGTATGAGAAGAGGTTAGGGCACATTATGCTCCAGCGTTTTTGGCTCGCTGAATTATGTCGACCAAAGCTAGCTATGTCCCATCGGCGGCACCAAGCTCGACAAAAATTTTGCGCTTTACACTACAACCGGCTGCAACTTCACCGACGGCGCTGTTGTCGCGGCAACCGTCACGCACCTGCAGCAAGCAACCCCCCTTAGGCGCAAGCTCCCACTGAGTCATTCTTTTCATCTCTGCGCAAGAAACGGCGGAACGTTTGGCCAACGCGGCCCGGTGTGCTAGCAAAAAAGTAGGAGAGGAGCGACACCGTCTGCATCGTGTCACTGGAGTATAGAAGTAAATTTTTCCCCGTAAAATTGCAGAGTCTGAAGTGCGTGTGTGAGTGTCTTACTGCTCGAGTACAACTTGCCCTTTGGCGTTAGCTCACCAGTTCTCGAGAAAGGCTCAATAAAACGGTGCACCTCTGCACAATCTGAGGAGCACATCTACAAAGTGCCCTCAAGCATGCCCTTTAACCGCCACTCCAGGCAAACACTTTTTCCCCCGTCACGAAAAGCATGCACATGTTTTTTTTTTACACGAGGTTAACAACGTCTAAGGTGCCTAAAGCAAAACCCACAATGTGAAAGTTTTTTTCTTCAGTCTATCATGCCTAACAAGTAGTACCCAGGTGAGTGTGCATGTGAACCTTTCGAACTTCCCTCATTTGCATTATTAAGTGTGCTGCTTTCAACAATACTTCCATGCAATAAACGTTGTGTAACTTGCAAATTGACTGACAGAGTGCAGTGATCCATTGAAGAGTCATTCATAAAATGTTTGGTTTTTCACGTGTACTTCTAGGAAGAGGGACACAAGTTTCCTTGAATACCAGTGCGAGTCACCATGCAAGGAGACCCTGGCTAACTAAAGCTTTTCACCTTTGGAACTTATCTTGTTCCCAAACAATAATCGCCATATATCATGCGTGCTATTTTTTTTTCAATGCTGTGCATCAGGTTCTTCCAGGTCACGAACGCCACGCGCATTATCAGCATGACATAGCAACCTTGAAAGGAAAGTAATGAGCGCAGAGTTTTCATGAAAGAAAACGCAAGGCTGTCAGAAGACTATCGTTTCGGGCCAAGATACACTCCAAGGCGTGTAAACTTTTTTTAGAGCATGCTCCATACAAGAGGAGAGAATGCTCAACACCAAATTGGCCTTTAAGTTTGCGCATTTCTTTCACTCCCCTTTGATTCGGCCATCACCAAGCTTGTCGCATCAAATGCATAAGTGCCGCCCTTTTTTTAGAAGTGAACTTTCCTTTATGTGCACAAACCTATTGAATTCCCTTTAGATGCCCCTGTCACCATGCTCCCGTGACATAATTATAGAAGCATTCCATAGCCTAGGATGTAGCTGATGATGACTTCTCAGATGGCGACACTACGAAGACGACTGCTCTGGACCTTCTGCCTCCCCGACTCCCCTCCTCACCCAACTTAACCTAACTAAAACATAAGGAGCCTGGCCAAGGTAGGGCCGACAGCAGTGCACTCAACTGTTCCTTACCTAACCAAACCTAACCCCAACAGCATCGGAAGCAGGATCAACGTGGGGCCAACGGCGGTGCACACTCAACTGTTCCTCCAAGTCCTGGATGGTGACCTGGAGCTTCTTCTTGTCCTGGAGGAGTTGCTGGCAGCGCTCTTCCTCTTCTTCCACGCGCCCTTCCAGGTCGTGCAGGACCTCCTCCAGCTCCTGCTTGCGCGTCGCCAGGTGCATCCGCATCTCTTCCGCCTCCGCGCACAGCTCCGTCTCCGCCTGGAGCTGCTCCTGGAGCGTCACCTTCTCATCCGTCGCCTGCACGAAAGGGTCCCAGAGACAGTGAGGTCGAGACAAAGGCACCAGCTGTCAACCTTGTGTTATTTGTGCCACGTTTCTGGTTAGCCACCTGGGCTAAAAGCTTCATGCGAACAGCTTGACGAGAGGGGCCCAGGTAGCCTATACAAGGCCAAGACAGAGATACACATAAAAAAATAATAATGACATTAACAATATATTAAAGCAAGAACATTTCAAATAGCCAAACCAAATCTAAACAATTCCAGCTAATGTTTTGCCCGTCCGCTGCTTTTTTCACATCCAGCATATACTTCCAGGGAGTTGGGTGGGTGGGTGCTTGCCAAGTATACTAGGCATGAAATGGTCGATCTTTTTATATCTAACGTTACCGCAGAGTCCACATATTGTAAACTCAACAAAATCCGCCGAAGAATTCAAAATTCTTAATTCGTTCTGCAACTGCACGGTTTTTACGATTCTGAGGATGCAAAAAAAAGTCAATGACACAATTAATTGGTGCCTCAAGGGGTTACCCGTAAAAACTTTTCTGCACAGATAAAAAAATGGCGATGTTGTGATGAGTGGCACAGACCCACCTGCTGCAAGCATCGCTCAGCATCTTTGAGCTCAGACTGCATTTTGTCCATGCGGTCGCGCATGGCCTTCTGCTCATCCTCCTTGGCATTCAGCTTCTCCTCCTGCTTCGTCACCTGCAGCAGGGGTTTCACCTGCGGGCACACAGAGAGACGGCAGGCGTTGTGAACACTAGTCGTCATCATTATCATCATTCACTGACCCTTAAAGACCCCTCGTGGGGCATTGCATACAGCAAAGATGTCAGTTAAACCCCATCATTAACAGGTATATAAACAAAAATAACATGGAAGTAAAAAAAATTGAGATGATCAGAGTCGACTGAATTGGTAAACATGTTTCAAATAAGCAAAAAAAAGTTATCTGGTTTTATATGTTAGAGCAATGATCCAATTCTGAAGCACGCCGTAGTGGGGGTTACCGGATTAATTTTGACCACGTGGAATTTCTTGAACGTGCACCTAAATGCAAGTACACAAGCATTTTTCACGTTTCACCCCCCCCCCCCCCTTAATGCGGCCGGCACAGCCGGGATCAAAACCGCAACGCCGAGCTCGGCAGTGCAATGCCGTAACCACGGCGGGTTCCAAACAAGCAAACGAAAAGAACATACCAAAGCTAAGTTAAACAAAGAGAGAACTGTACAGTGAGTTATCACAAATCAGTTAATGATAACAGTGTTGAGAAAACAAGTTACCATAATGAACATATCGAAACATCCAAATGAGAAACTGTCAATGAAAGAGACAAATGCATTGCTCATATACAAACGCAGCTCCAGAAGATGGTTGCTGGCGTGAAGTGAAAGTCCACCGAGAATATAAATTCATGCAAGCTTGTTTTGGAAAGACCTGAAGACTCCAAAGGCTACCCTGCAGTTCAGCCATTTTCAAGCCAATTTCCGCTGCCTCCTTATCTCGGTTTAGCAGACTGATCTTTTGCCAATGTACTAGAAGAAACGTACAAATGGATGCACGCACAAGCAGAGAAAGACAAAGGAAAAGATCAGCTTGCCTTGGTGTAGAGTCGCCACCAAGCCCAGTTGCGAAGCTGGAGGTAAGAGGCACAATTCCTCTGGATGATGCGGATGGCGTTGAGCTGCTGCATCCTCTTCTGGTAGTTGCTGCGAGCTAGAAAAGGACGATTGGAACCGTGTCGGAACACACCACCCTGAAAGTTGAGCATGCCTGACATATTAAACACCGCTATGTCTTTTATATATAATGTCCACCACACATCGTTGGCGTCATCCCATGTCGTGCAGAATTCCTTTTGCCGATGAAAGATGCCTTTTGCCAGTTTTGGCTGTGTAGGTCATGCTGCTCAGGTGACACACAGTCTTGACAATCAAATCAAGACTCTACAAATCTATACCATCGAAACATGTCGTACCAACTACGCCCTATCAAAAGACTATGTTTTTTTATCTGCACACCGGCATGATAGCACAGTCAACGGTACCCTTGTTTAATAACACAAAAGGTGCCTTAGAAAGTCCTAAACTACAAGTACTGTTGTGAAGGTGCACTGTGATGTGAGGCGGACGCAGGGGTTGATGGGCAAATTGGGTTAGGTTAGACGGGGAGATGACGGTCGGCGGGATGTGAGCGGTGTCGTGTGTTGCTGTGGGTGTAGTTAGCTGCGCAGAAGTGCGATTCTTCAACGGCGGAACTGCGACAGCTGGACTTGGCAGCTCATTTTCTTCCACCACGGAGCGACAAACAATGGCTTGAGGCAACTGAACCTAACACTGTAGCTGCACCAGCTGGGTGAGGCAGGTTAAAAATAAAGAAAAAAAAGAAGAAAAGAAAAAAGAAGCAAAGCTCACCGGCGTGCCAGGTTCCCTCGGCGGTACGCCTGGAACTGAATGATGAGGTCGGAGATCTTCATGTCCCTCTCCTCTTCCAGCTGGGCCAGCACCCCAGCCCGGAAGAATATCTTGCTCTGCCCAACTCGGTACAGGTTCGGGTCCCAGTCTAATGCTATGATCTGCAGTGCGACAAAAAGCATTGGGGGGCACCCCACCGCGCTTTGTCACTTGGCTGGCCACAAAGAGCCGAGCTACATGTGCGGTTTCCTTATCACTGCAGCAAGTTCCTCCATAAATGTCAGGGTTTCTCAGCGAGTCGCACTACGCTACACTGCCTACGAAATCATTGCATTCACCCTGTTATGTTCAGCAAGCCTATCATACCTGTGCCATACAGACGAGGGTAATGTCATTAAGAGTCTAGGATCTCAAGCTTGCTAACGCTATTTATACCCAAAGTTGCGACTACACAAGCATCTTTAATTACATTAAAAGTTGGGGAGACAGCAGCTGCAGTGAATAATGAAAGTGTGAGCCAATTGTACTATGATTCACGAAAGAAAAAAAAGGAATAAGGACGAAAGTTCGGGAGGTGCGACTAAGCAAAAATTAATATTAATATTTCATGCAGAATTATTTCAGATTGATTTAGAAATCTGTTAAACCATATGCATTCGTAACTGTTAACATTGGGAGTGAGAGTGTGCATTTGATAGCTGAAAGAGTAGAGAGATCACACTTTAAATTTTAATGCTATTAAATATGTCCGTATGGCACTATGTCACTGACACTAAATTTAAGGCATCAAGCAGTTACTGAAATTATTTTTGTGCCCACGCGGCTTAGGTATTAAATTCAGCAATTCTGCAATCACAAAAGGTGAATGTCCAATTAGAAAGAAGGAAGTACCTGTTTAAACTATGTGGCACAGCAGAGGCCATATCTTCCAAGTTTGTTTAAAGCTGACTACATCAACCATACCAAGTATTTAAGATAACGAAACACTACATTAAAGACAAGAAATATAACGTCCTAATATTTGTGCTGTTTGGAATTCTACTACCATCAAGCCATTGACTGAGGAGCAGGGCCAACTAGCCCAAATGATCTTCGACTGAATGGGAATAGGTCAGAGCAAGCAGATGAATGCGATGTTAAGGTCGTTGTCCTCAGCGTCTGATGTCTTCCAACGTCTCCCTCCCACACAACATACCACAGCTAGCAATTTTCAAGTGCCTTGGAAAAATGTGGTTACTCTGAACTTGACAGCGTAGGAAGCCACCAACAGAAATGGAATTATGCATAAAAAATTACTAAAGATAGTTTTATCCTTCCAAACTACAGCTTGACCAGAGGTTGCACCGAGTTCAGGATGTCGTCAGAACTATTGCAGCAACATGCTAAACTGACGCCACCATACAGTGAAAGAGCTCACCATCTTTTCGCAAGCCAGCTTGCCATCCATGAAGCCCTTTGGAATAGTGTTTGGGGTAAGGAGCTCGTACCTGCGGCAAAAAAACAGCCGCTCAAGCATTCTACCAATGAGCGTAGCTGCCACAAAAATCGCAAACTGTAGTTGTACACAAGCTTGCACAGCCAAGCTAGCGCTATACCCCCGACACTAAAAGGACTTGCAATCTTGTCCACGCAATCAACAGATCATCTTGCACAGCAAATAGAAGACGATGAGCAAAACGTAAACAAAGTGGTCAAGGAACAGCGTCATCAAGGCTTCTGCATTCACCTTGTTCACGTTTTAGGTTTCTGCATTCACCTTGTTCACGTTTTGGGTTTCTGCATTCACCTTGTTCATGTTTTAGGCTTCTGCATTCACCTTGTTCACGTTTTAGGCTTCTGCATTCACCTTGTTCACGTTTTAGGCTTCTGCATTCACCTTGTTCATGTTTTGCTCATCGTCTTGAATTTCGATGTCCGCATTCCCCGTCTTTTCTCAGCAAATAGAAGCGAGTCTAAAACTCTGGCCCTTTGGAACAGTGTTTGACGTAAGGAGCTCGTACCTGCGGCAAAAGAACAGCCACTCGGGAAATTAAGCATTCCACCAATGAGCTTAGCTGCCACAAAAATTGTAAACTGTAGTTATACATAAGCTTGCACAGCCAAGCTAGCGCTACACCCCCGACACTAAAGGGCTTGCAATCTTGTCGACACAATCAACAGATCGTCTTGCACAGCAAGTAGAAGCAGGTCTAAAACGCTGACGTTGCTGCCTCAATTGGCGAAGGGATTGTGCTGACTCACAATACTCGCAGCATCCTACGCAAGTGTGTGAAATGACAACAACTGCAGTTATTCACGAAGTGTCCATGCAGAAGCACTGGGCTTAAATTCACTCATATAATGTTGGCAATTAACAGCGACACTGTTAACCCCAGAACAACTAAAGTATTTTAATACACTGAGTTTATTACCTGAAAAAGCTGATTTAGGTGCAGGAGGGAGTGCAATAACCATAGCAGCTTTTCTGACACGCTGAAGTGAAGTTTCGATTCACGACAGCTCAGCAGCCTAATTACTAATTTACATATTTATTATTTCAAATAATATTCTATGGTTTTATGCACAAATGCGCTCCCCATAGTCAGAAACAAACACAAAATAAGCTGCTTTAATTTTCTAAGATGTGGAATGGTGTTGAAGATTTGTGGAGTTAAAGAAAAAAAATACTAAAAAATAAACATACATGGCACATCGCACCAGTACAGTATAGATGCACAAAACACACATGACACTAGTATAGAGCACGATTGAACAAATGGTTCAGCAAGCTCGAAGCCTAAATGGTAGCAACAGCAGTGGCATCATCACCTTTGCCTTGTGATGATGCCACTCTTGGAAAGGGATTCGATTCGGGAAGCCTTGTCCAGCCAGCGGAACATGCGCTCGTAGCATGCGTTGGAAATCGCCTCGACGGCAAACTGCACCTGCGGGAAAGGAAATGGACGTGGGTTCAATTAAAGTGCGAAACGGAAGAACAGCCACTGCGCGTGTACAAACCAGTTAGTTCACTGCTGAGTAGACTGCATGAGCTATGCAGTCTACTCAGCTGTGGTGTTCATGGACTTAAATGAGTAAGACTGCGCACACTGTTTTTCGATAGTAGGAATGCTCTATCACTGTAACTGTATTGGCGTAGCAAGCTACTAGTAAGCTGCACAAGCTGAAGACTAGCTTACAGCAGAGGAAGGTTCTCAGGATTTGAACGCACAACCTTTCCTTCAGCATTGCTCCTATGAGGATTGTGACTTTCTCACTTGCTGGCTTGCGTTTCGCTTATCAATTTACAGAGATGGGTAGAATTTTTGTCGCCGAACTCTACTTGACATACCTGCTAACGTTAAAATTCATAAAGAAGTCGCGGTCATAACAAAGGCGAGGGGGAAGGGGGGGAGGGGGCTAGCATGCATGTTTTTTACAGTTTATTCTAAGCACACATTTTTTTATGGGATACATAAGCACTTTATTTAGCCAGAAGCTAGAAACAGCAGAGAATGAAAAGGAATGCATAATATTTAGACAACTGTGGCTTTTTTCGGCAATATTGCTATTGCCAATTTTGCCACTTTCAGGAACGACGGAAGAAACTTGCTCAAAGCATAAGCGCTCAATCTCAAAGTCCATGAGAACAGCACATGTATTATGTGCCACCTCTTTATTGAACACCTCTCAAACTTTTTTTTGCAGACACAATGTATCTTTTGCAACACTTGAAGAAGCATTCACAAAATCTTAGAACAGGCCCTATTCATACAAATTACGAAAAATTCGGGAGTTGTCAAGTGACTCGGGCAATGATACAGCTGCATTTAAAGGCTCCAGATTCATTCCAAACAGCTGCAGGTTATTCATCTTCGCTACACAGTCACCATTCTCACCGCAATAGTATGCAGCAGCTGTGGTCATGACTCACACCCACAAAACCATGCACTCGGCAGGATGAGGTCATAGCACCAAGCCACCGTGATTGCTTATAAGGTTCACAAACAGCATTTGTATCAGCAGGCGTTTTTTTTTCTGCCGGCGATACAAAGGTGGTAGTCCATGAACTGCAACCTGCCATGACTACAAAATGGCTACGACGTTCTGCAGCTGAGTATGAGGAGGTCGTCGATAGCAGTCATTGATAGCAGTCGCATTCCCATGAAGCCCGACAGCAAAGGCAATGGTTTACCAGGCTTTGGGTGTACTTTAAATGAACCTCACATAGCCAAAATTAATCCTGAGCCCTCCATGTCGAGTCCACATGCTGCTCTAAGGTGCCAAACCTTCCCAATCAATCTGGACTGCTCCAGGTGCAACTGTGCAGCTGATACACTCACCTGCTCCTTCGTCTGTGCCTTAGTGACGTGGTCGCGGCCCACCTTGAGCCTGGACCGCCGGAAGGCCTTGGTCATCTCGGTCACGTTGAGGCCCAGCAGGTGGCTCACTTTCTGTGCCACCGTGTTGTCCGGCAATGTCGCCTGGTCCGAGTTGCGCTGTTGCCGAAACTCCATGTTGCCGAAGAGAAGCACCGCCGACACCACCCGGAATATGCCTGCAGCAACATGACAACACACAACAGTTTAGTAACAGCCACAAGAAGCGCGTCACCTTTCAACTGCAGGCAATTGTTTGCGTCCGCGGCTGCAGAGAGAATCAGCATGAGAGATAGCATTGAACTAGGCAAGATGGAGAAAGTGTACTGGAACATGCCAGAAGTACTAGTATATCTTGTAGCAGCACTGTCTCACTTGCACTCTTCCTTTTGGGAGTGTTCTTGCTGGTGTTAACCCGGCAAACATAAATATGTACTCCATCTCCCCAATGCCATGTAGTATAACGGAAACCCGCAGCCCATATCAGTCAACCAGAGCAGCCATCTTTTGCGGAGGACTGTGGGAACTGGCAGAAAGAACGAAAGAACGGTCATTTAGTCACAATAACGCTCGGCCTGTTCTTACTGTGTGCTTGCCACCACTGTTCGCTCGACATGGCTTTGCCGTCAGCAGCCCAGTCATCAAATTAGAAGCCCAGTGCAAGGCGTGTCAACAGCCGGTGACTGGGGTTGTGATTAAGTGCGCTTGATATATATATATATATATATATATATATATATAAACAGGTGTGCAAAGGTAACTGGTTCTGGTTTATGGGAGAGCACTCACTAAAGCCAAGAATTAGCAAACTCTTGGCCAACGAAGGGAGAAGGTCCCTGCAACAATGATAATAGCACTCACAGTTGAGGTCCTCCTGGTTGAGTCCCATGATTGTCATGGCTTCGACTGTACTGCGGAATTCTTGAGCGTCGTCCACTCTCGGAACATGCACGTGACCGTGGGTCAGGAATATTTAGCTCTTGGCGTCCTCCAGCAGGTACTCCTCTGTACGCAAGAGCCAGAAAAGGCAGAGCATGACGACAACGAAGCCTCCCTCACGTTGCTACTCATGCACTTCTCTTGCTCCTTTTTCAGTTTTGCATGAATGAAAAATTTCAGTACTAAGCACGGCCCAGCTGCATTTTCAAATTTTTCAGGCTTAGTGAACATGCTGACAGTAATGACAACTGGAACCAGCGCAGCTTTCAGAGAAAATGGGATCACACAGTGCCCACTAAGTTTACATATAAGAGCATGCTGGAACTCCCTTGAAACTCATTAGCAGCAGGACTCACTAGAGCCCCAAGTCGACAGAAGCTTCTTCAAGCAGCTAAGTCTGTAACACACAGCTGTTGATACACAGCTAGAGTCAAAAGTAAATGGGGCGTGTAATCTCTGAAAAACCTCAATATTTCTGCACCCTGGAATTTATAGATATGCAACGTGAGCTAGCATGTGCAGCCAACAAAGCGCTGCACTGTTTCACTGGCCCCGGGTTAGAAGTAAGCTGAAGTACAGCTTTCTTCGCTAAATCCACACCCTGAAAGCTTTTGGGCACTGACGACAACTCCTGTACAGCTGTGCAAGTCTTCTTCGGCGTACTGTATACAAGAGGAAGGTGCAAAGATGTGAAACTCACTCTTTTGCTCGGGCGTGGCTCCGTGCAGAAGCTGATAGAACACATGGAGACACCCCTCGTCTCTTGCTAGCCGGATGGCACGCGACTTTTCCAGCAGGTCTGAGGGTTGCGAGTGTCAAGAATGAAATCGTGTGCCAAGCAAGCTAGCAGCCCATCACACCAACAATTCAAGATGAGGAACTACGAGCAATATATTCAAACGGATGAGTAGAAATAAGCATGACCTTGTTTGCAAACCACATGGTTTGCAAATGAACTTCAGCACGATGAGCACTCGGCAATAATTCCAGGCATGCCTATATTCAAGTTTGTTCAGACTTTGCAGGATGCTCCTGATGATTAACATTTGACAACCTTCGGATCAGAATGTGAAAAGGAATCTTGTTACAGTAAGATATGTTACTATGAGCATTCATATACAGAATGCTTGGGCACGTATTTTAGAGACACACAGGCCCAAACAAAATCTGTTAATAGCCTAGAAATCGAGTATGGCTCACAATAAAATGAGAAACAGACACATTAATGCATCAGTTTTCTCAAGTTCAGAAAAAGGATACAGGTCTCAATGTTGGCACCAGCAATGAATCCAGATGCATCAAAGTTTATCCTAATAAACTTGCCCTGCAAAAGTAAAAGATGCCAGTGTTATAAAATAAAATTAGCAGACATACAAACAAAGGATTGCAGTTACTTTGAGAAAAACTCAAACTCGTGAAAAAATTCTCACAATGCAGAACTAGAAAAGAACGAGAAGCAGAGCTGCGCATGGCCGAGTACCAGCACATCGACAAATAGCCTTATCCTTATCAGAACAGAATGAGAGAAAACAAATTGTGGGAAAAAAAGTGACATGTGAAGGCAAGTCACACATGTAGGCAAGCTCACTAAGAGTGATGCTTCCCTTTTTTATTCACGTGTAGTTTTCGTATATTTAGCAGTCACAGTCAAAGTCAACGGTCAAAGTGAACAGTCAAAGTCAATGGTCAAAGTCAACGGTCAAAGTACGGACCTTGGTATACAACCTGGCAATGCAACAAAATGCACCACATAAGCGACAGTGTTTACAGCCTAAAAGAAACTTGTGGCATATTCAACTAACAATTTTTTTAATGTTCTCCCAAGCTTCAAAGGTAGCATAAGACAGCAGCTAAGCCTTACTACCAGCACAAGCGGGCTCAAATGGTAATAAAGTAAGATTCATGCTAGTGACCCCCTCGCCCCCAAAAAGCAGCTTTAAAGCAGTATCTTGCGAGACCTTAGTAACATCCCCACCAAGGTCGAGTACGTCACTAATCGAAACGCTTCACAACCTTCTCACTTCCAGGCACTTTCCGCACCTTCACCTAGTCATGTGGCACAAATTCTGGCCAAGTTCCAGGCATTTTCAGCACCTGTCACTTAGGCAAATGATGCAAATTCTGGGCAAGTTTCCAGTATCCTTAAGAAGTGTACATTTATTTAATCATTATTTCCAGACTAATAACGCCTACCGCAGGACCAAGGATCGACTCTTCCAGTGATCTCCAATTACGCCTGCCTTGCACCAGCCGATTCCATCCTATGCCTGCAAACTTCCTATTTTCATCACAACACCTATTTCTCTGCCATCCTCGGCTACACTTCTCTTCCCTTAGCACCCTATTCTGTAACTAACAGACCACCAGTTATCTGCACTATGCATAACATGGCCTGCTCGACTCAATTTTTTACCTCTAAATATCAACTAGAATATCCGCTACCCCCATTTGCCTATGCAATTTAGTGAATTGTGCTACGCAATGGTACAATTAATGGTTTGGAAGAGCATTGCACAAGGTATAAACGTAGCAGATTATATAGTGCGCTATGTAGCAACTGTTAATGTACATGTCGGCCATTAGTAAGACATTGTCTGCATTATTTTCTTTTTTCTAGCTATCCCTATTTATAGAGCAATTTAACATGAAGTAATGTTTAGTTATGCTGCATTCATGAGGCAGTGGATTGCATTGCAAAAAAGATGTTTAAAAATTTTTTTCCTCAGAGCAAGTTCATACTGTCAAGCGTGCCTTGTCACCCTTCATAGGCAACAGCTTCTTACAGAAGTAATCTTGAGCCTCAACTTCAGCCACTATGGTTTCCTGCGAAAATCTGTTTTCAAATGCAGCCTGTGGCTATTTTGCACCTCCTTAAGTTTAAGTAGCCCCACCATACTTAGCCACAAGTTACGAGTCCATAGATCGCCAGAGTACTATAGATTTCTGTGCTCATGTATCTATAAATATGAATGAAAACAACAACAAATCCCTGCTTGTTTGATAGGCTAGTCGGTTCATGTTATTGTCGAAGTTGAGGATTTAAACTATAAAGCAGAATAAATTAACAGTCAACTCCTCTCAATCTTTTTCCCCTTTATCGTCCACATCCTAAACGTCAATAGAAGCAACAACAACAACAAAAATTAGAGAACAGGAAAGCACTCACGAATCTGGAAGAGTTGTCATTCTTGACTGTTTTAGCATTTACGAAGGCCTCGAGGATCGGGTTTGCTTGAAGCAGCTGCTGCTCGAGTTCGCCCTGCAAGATTGCAGACGACACAAAAACATCACCCTAATGACAGGAGAAATGACGCGCCTCCAGTATGACAAGCAGCACAATGGGAATGCATTTCGCAAGCTGGGACATTGCAAGGACCCAACAATCATAAGCACCTGCCCATTTACCAAATGCACCAGACACCACAGGCAGCAGGACAGGTAACACTTCACAAACACACTGAGCACCAAAGATGAAAGAACAAATGCAACAAACAGACACTAAGATCCAAAGAATAAATACATACGCCCGAGAAAGGACTGCAGTCACTAAATATGTTAGTACCAGTTGGCAGTGCAGTATTAAGGAAAAGAATGCCAGACAGTAGACAGATTTGCTGAAGGAACAATAATCCTGTGCACGGTATTCTACCAAGCGATGTATATCATGCCTGAACTTGACAAAGCCTACAAGTGTCACCTTTGCACATGAACTCTATAAAAATACAAGATATGCAGTACGACATGTGAAATAACCTCAGAGATCACCACAAGCTAACTTCGCAGAAATAAATTTTATGAAATACAAATAAATTAACAAAAGCAAACACTGGGACAAAAGCTACACAAGCTTACCAAACGAGAAAATGGCCTCCGGGCACAAAAAACACAGTGTACACACAAGCAGGAAATGTGATAAGTGGAAACGGAATTGGTAAGCGACTACAGCCAAACCATCAATTATGTAGACGTCCTCGTCACATTCCTTAAACATCTTGTCAACAAGACTGCAGCTCACCCAAGCTTGTCTGTGCAAGTCCTCGCTTTGAACGGAAACGCTTCCGTTGCAGCTGCACCCTCCATATAAACTGTTTATCCTGCCGCACAAACTGTTTAAAGGAGCAGGCAGCAGGCAACGGATGTGCTCTTAGAAAGACGTCAAGTGATCCGCCACTAACTACTTTATACAATCGCATATACCAGTGGAACGCAACAGCAACACCGGATGTGCACTATGTTCACAGTAGCCCAGTAGCAAACGAGTACGGAGGCACTGCATAAAGAGTGGCTGAGCCTGTTATGTCTGGAGCAGCTTGCAATATATCATGTCAGATCACGCGGGCTCTAAAAGCCAAGCCATTCGTTTGTGTTAATGCCAATTTAAGCCATCAAGAGCCCCAGGTGCTTAAGAACCTCAAACAAATAAAAAAGACGGTGCTACAGTGTTTTACGTCTACTCTATTGCATAATTCATGCGTTTTCCTTCTTGCAAGGCATTACCGAACTTGTAGTGCAAAATAAAGAGAGGAAAGAAAAACATAGACACAGAAGGACAAGACAAACATTAACTTTCAGTAGATATTTATTATAGAGCACATTCTATTACCATCAACGGCTATTTTATGTCCACTGCAGGACCTCTTGCGGTGATCTTTCTTTGTGTCAGCTGACTATCCTATGCCTGGAAATTTCATCACAACCCCTAATTCTCCGCTGTCCTTGACTGGAATTCCCTTCCTTTGGTACCTATTCCGCAGCTCTAAATACCAACGGTTATCTATTCTATGCATTACATGGCCTGCACTGCTCAATTTTTTTCTCATGACCTTGACTAGAATAGTGGCTACTACCACCAATTGCTCTCTAGTCCACACCACGACCTTCTTGTCTCTTAACATTGCAATGCCATAACTATCAGATACAATATCACTTTTGTGCACCCTTGACATGTTTGTGACCTTCTGTTCGTTTTGTCTGTTGTGTTTCTTTTTGATACTGCATCAATGAATGAGCGGCACATACAGCGCACTCAACTGTTACAGGGAACACCTCGCCGGTGTAAAGCCAACAAACCTGAAACACATCTAGAGAGAAAAGAAAAATGGCTGATCGTATGCATACAAACAAAAGACTGATATATTTGCATTAATGTATAGTGTGCGTGACATCGTGCTATAATTCAACTATAATTGGTGGCCAAATACTATACGAGTGCACCCTTAAATGGTAGACTCAGTTTGAAGTTACATTTTCTGCATCTATATTTTTTTGCTGTGTGCTGAAATTTCATTAGTATGATGGAATATACCAACCAGCTCCAAATTGCACCTAGCTAAGCTTGCAAGGGAATTTTAACTTAGTAATATTTTCAAACTGCTTTCAAAAAGGGCTTGTCCTGGTTTATGCTCACACAGTGCACAAACAAATTAGCATGCGCACCTGCTGGCTAAGAAAGATGTACAGGTAGCAGGAGCTCATTCAGTTCCACCTACTTTGCAGCAGTCGTATGATACTGCCACAGCGACAGTTCTTTTTTAATAGTAAGTGGACATACAAGCAGAGCACAGTGACAACAGACAACCATGCCAACTCTGTGACAGGCACCACACACACACACGTACACACACATATAAAAAGTATAAGGACATCAAGACGAACGTCCCACACCATGCCAGCCTTTTTTGTTTCTTCAAAAGGCCTTCAGACAGTGGAGCTTGAAACACAAGACAGCAAGCTGCAAGTATGTATACCCACCGCCAGACAGTCCTCGTGTTCGCAAGGCGACAAAGAGAAAAACAGCGACAATAAAAGCCTCCAAAACGGAGGCAACGTACAAAGCCAAGGCAGCTGCAAAAAACGTGGAGGCGCTGCAACGGCGATACCAGAGCGAAACATCTTGCTCTAATTCACCCGTTCAGCCTTCTCTGTGTATTTTACAGCAAAGCTGTACCGGGGAGTTCAACGGTTTTCGTGAACCAGCATGGTTGCTACGGAGGAGGGCACAGATACATTTGTACAGGGCAGAGCCGACACTTTAGAGACGGCACAGCGCACCGGAACATGCATAGGGTATATCAAAGGGTATAGCATTACTATATACTCAATCTTATGCTTGGCAGGCAATGCTGCACAAGCATTTCGGTTGTAGCAGTCTTATTCAGCCCGTTCTGCAGTGAAGCTGCATTTGACTGCAACACGTTCTACGGAATAAATATTTCGTATATTACAACTGCAAATTGTCCCTATCAGGTTACGTCAAACCACGCGTTACTTGTCCCTATTTGTTCAAATTTGGGTACCGTGTTTGGGTCATGAGCGCCGCAAACGGTCTGTTGTGGCAGCTGGTCGCAGAAACGCGTCACGCTCTGCTTGTTCGGTGGTGAATAGGTTCAGATCTACCACGCCTCCTTCCTCGTAATAAATTCCATGTCATATTTAGCTATGTAAAGCATGAGAATACTACATCGAATTACATGACGCACTTTTTTTGTTGTTGTGAATGCGAATTGTGAGATAAGTCTGTTCAGCCTTCGTAGCACTGCATGAAACAGAGTAGAAGGCCAAATATAGTTTATAATAGCACGGTACAACAAAGGAATTGCATTGGATATAGTGAAGCATTTATGCAATCTTGGGTAGACTATAGGCGGTGGTAAATAAAACCCCTAGGACTTTAGAAGACTGCGAGAACTCCCTCATACAGCTTTGCTGCATTTATGCACGAGTTACTCAATTTGGCACATACACGGGAACGTGTATGTGCCAAATTCTGTTATATCTGTTGTATTCTGTTGGATCTGTTATATTCTCTTGTTTTTAGTATCATGTGTAATCTATGACCAGTGCCCATGATCGACCCTCCCTCCCCCACCCATGTAATACCCTCGTTATGAGGGCCTTTTGGGGTATTTTTGAATAAATAAATAAATAAATTCCACAGCAGCGCCAACAGTGGCCAGTTCGGCATCAGTAGATGTTGCGACGTGTGAAGTCTTCAACTTGATGACGACCGATTGAGATGGCATAACAATGGCGCACGTCGAACTTTCCTAGACCGAACCCTCCGTGTAAACATGGATTCGGTTAGCGTACGAACAAAGCTAAAGTTCCAATGTGATCTGCTCGATAGCCGCGGTGGTCAGGCTAGCCTTCTTTGCAATTCCTGGAACAGCAACATACACAGGAGACTTCTTCAAGCACCCCAGAGGTGATGGGGTTTTTGTTGCACGCAGGCGAGTATCCTCATATCCTCACTGAGTATCCTCAGTATCCTGGTAAGTCTATAATAGCTGTGTCTTATCACTACTCACCTACGGGGCAGAAACCTGGAGGCTTTGGAAAAGGGTTCTACTTAAATTGAGGACGACGCAACGAGCTATGGAAAGAATAATGATGGGTGTAACGTGAAGGGATAAGAAAAGAGCAGATTGGGTGAGGGATAAACGCGAGTTAATGACATCTTAGTTGAAATGAAGAAAAAGAAATGGGCATGAGCAGGACATGTAATGAGGAGGGAAGATAACAGATGGTCATTTAAGGGTTACGGACTGGATTCCAAGGGAAGGGAAGCGTAGCAGGGGGCGGCAGAAAGTTAAGTGGGCGGATGAGATTAAGAAGTTTGCAGGGACAACATGGCCACAATTAGTACATGACCGGGGTAGTTGAAGTATGGGAGAGGCCTTTGCCCTGCAGTGGGCGTAGCCAGGATGATGATGATGAGATTAGGGGATGCAAGCGGCTTGCGTACGCAATAACTAGGGGCGATACTACTGCGCACGCGCAGACCGTGACGCAAACCACTTGCATGCCCTAATCTAAAGCTCTCTAAGTTGTTACTCAATCGTCGGCGCATAATATCCAAGGCAGCGCGCATTAAAGGAAGGCTGGGCAATGGAGGGAGGCGGACCCAGTGCTGTAAGAAAGGAAAAAAGAAACTCGTCCCGTCACACAAGACAACCTCGAAGTCAAGAGATGCTTAAGAGGGCAGACTTATAGCCTAACAAGACGTGTTGTAGAGCGAGTTGGTTCAGTAAGTGTACAGCCTAAATTAAGATAACACGAACATCATAGGCGCTCACTACAACGACTGATGTATTTCAGCAAAAAGTCAAAAATAGTACATTATCCGCAAGCTGCACGAAAGAGAAACGCCACGAGGCGTTAGAAAAAATAAAGTCAGACGGTTTTTCTTTTTTTTTCTAGTTTCGGAAGCAAGGACCTTGCACGGACCTCGTACACGTGCCTACAACAGTCACGTGCGCGTCTTACTACACACCCTACACCCTCACGCGATTTTCTTTATACTGGGGATGCTTCCCATGAAAAGACGTGCAGACACACACGCCTGATCCGCCCTCGTTCAAGTGCGTGACACCCGGAAAAAGAAATTTCTCATTCCCCCACTGGTCGCTTGGCTTCATGCGATTGTGACAAAAAAGAAAAAGAAACATCGTGACCCCTGCTTCCCCTTATACTTCGTGCATGGCCATTTCTCTAGCGCCTTCGCCTTTTCTACAAGATGGCGCACTCACCACCCGTGTCGAAGGCCTTGCCCCTCCCTTCCCCCTTCAGTGTGCCCAGGCGGAGAATATGCACCGAAGCCGTGGGATCCAGCGTGACGCTGCTTCCTCCACGATGGCCGCCTCGCATCGGCCGGAGCGGGGAACCAGCATGGCATCGTGGAAAGCCGTCATCGCCGGCGAGCTGGCGGTGTCGACCGTGAGACAGGGGCCTGGATACGAAAACACAAAGAAGCGGCGCTGCTTTGACCGGCCACCGTTCTTCGTCGAGCGCCTTCAACAGCGGCCACGTATGGCGGTTTTTCTGCCCTGCACTCAATGCTCGCGAAAAGGTACGCTAAAAGGATTATTATTGTAAGCTACATTATATTAAGCTGTTCTGCGTTAACAGAGTGGTCGTGTTAAGGTAAGCATAGGCTTGATAAGCCAGAAAGAAACTGAAAACGAAAGTTGGGCAGTGAAAACGCCTTGAAACTTTCCTGCCGTCTCGCAGTGACGTCACTGATTTGAACTGCAAAGCCTCTTAAATAATACAGTGAACAGTTTCTGTTAGAATATACCCTATATAGTTAAATGCTAAACGAGAAATACAGCGTAAAGGAAGAAAACATTGAACCTCTCAAGGCCTGCCTACCCGCGTAGCGCGCCTGCCTACATGTGCAGCCTGCCTGCACAGCATGTCTGCCGGCTCAGCCTGACCGCCTACCTGCGCAGCCTGCCTGAACAACCTGCCTACATGTGCAGCCTGCCTGCACAGCATGCCTGCCTGCTCCGCTTGACTACCTACCTACACAGCTTGACTACCTACCTACGCAGCCTGCCTACACGCGCAGCCTGCCTGAACAACCTGCATGCATGTGCAGCCTGCCTGCTCAGCTTTACTGACTGACAGCCTACACGCGCAGCTGGCCTGAACCTGCCTACATGTGCAGCCTGCCTGCACAGCATGCCTGCCTGCTCCGCTTGACTACTTACCTACGCAGCCTGCCTACACGCGCAGCCTGCCTGAACAACCTGTATACATGTGCAGCCTGTCTGTCAAGCCTGCCTACTTGACCATCCTGCCAACATGTGTAGCCTGCCTGCACAGCATGCCGGCCTGCTCAGTCTGACGGCCTGACTATCTACCTGCGCTTGCCTACAACATGCGCAGGCTGCCTGACCAGTCTGCCTACCTGATCATCCTGCCAACATGTGCAACCTGTCAGCCTGCTCAGCCTGACGGTCTGACCACTTAGATGCGCCGCCTGCCTACATGAGCAGCCTGCCTGACCAGCCTGTCTACCTGACCATCCTGCCTACGTGTGCAGCCTGCCTGCACAGCATGTCTGCCTGCTCCGCTTGACTGCCTACCTGCGCAGCCTGTCTGAACAACCTGTATACATCTGCAGCCTGCCTGCTCAGCTTTACTGACTGACTGCCTACATGTGTAGCCTGCCTGACCAGTCTGCCTACCTGACCAACCGGCCTACATGTGCACCCTGCCTGCACAGAATGCCTGCCTGCTCAGCCTGACTTCCTACCTGTGCAGCCTGCCTACATGCGCAGCCTGCCTGACTAGCCTGCCTACTTGACCACCCTGCCAACATGTGTAGCCGGCCTGCACAGCATGCCTGCCTGCTCAATCTGACGGCCTGACTATCTACCTGCGCTGCCTGCCACATGCGCAGCCTGCCTGTCTAGCCTGCCTAACTGATAATCCTGCCAACATGTGCAGCCTGTCTGCCTGCTCAGCCTGACGGTCTGACTACCTAGCTGCGCTGCCTGCCTACATGCTGAGCCTGCCTGACCAGCCTGCCGACCTGACAAACCTGCTTACGTGAGCAGCCTGCCTGCACAGCATGCCTGCTCAGCCTTACTGCCTACCTGCACTGCCTGCCTGACCAGCCTGCCTACCTCACCAGCCTTCCTACATGTGCAACCTGCCTGCCCAGCATGCCTGCTTAGCCTACCTACACAGCCTGCCTGACCAGCTTGCCTACATGTGCAGCCATCCTGCTCAGCATGCCTGCCTGCTTAGCCTGACTGCCTATCGGCGCAGCCTGCCTGACCATCCTGCCTACCTGATAATCCTGCCTACATGTGCAGCCTGCCTAAACAGCATATCTGCCTGCTCAGCCTGACTGCCTACCTGCGCAGCCTGCCTACCTCATCAGCCTTCCTACATGTGCAGCCTGCCTGTCCAGCATGCCTGCTCAGCCTACCTACGCAGCCTGCCTGACCAGCTTGCCTACATGGGCAGCCTTCCTGCTCACAGCATGCCTGCCTGCTCAGCCTGACTTCCTACCTGCGCAGCCTGCCTTCCTGACCATCTTGCCTGCATGTGCAGCCTTCCTGCCCAGCATGCCTGCCTGCTCAGCCTGACTACCTGACTTCCTACGTACGCAGCCTGCCTGACCAGCCTGCCTACCCGGCCATCCTGACTGCCTACCTGCGCAGCCAGCCTACACATGGTGCACTTCCGATGGTCACAAACAACTCAGAGAACTGCACAAATAACCTTTTAGCTCGAGCAGGACGGTGCAAGAACTACTCTCAACTGACTACTTTACTACGTCGCGCATGAACGTTCACTTATAATTTATATTCGCCTAAACAAATTGATGGCCCTCATCCACAGCCGCGAGAACTTTACTTAATGTAACATACGCATTGCAGTGGCCCAGTGGGAAACATTCAGAGAAATTAACATATTAGTCAGCAGTGCTACACAAACACTTTTTCAGCGACGCGTGAACATTTCAAAATGCATATAGGTATGTTGGTTCACTACAAGCTCATCATGCAGAATTACGTTCTGCGTTCTGCTATTCTGTGGCGTTGGAACAAAAGCTGCATGTATCGTAGGAATTCAGTTGTAAAAAAGATAGCTTCGAAACCTATTGTGCCTACTTTACAACTTTGTAACTGTGCAATAAATAACGATATCCCAAATAAACTGCATCTAATCTTAAATCTAAAGCGGAAAAAATTAATGCACTGCTCTGAAATATACCACTATTTGATCAGTAGGACTATATGTCTTTGGCTAGATAGGTCAGCGGGAACTTTCTTTAAGGTTACGCTATTATTGTCTTTGGCTAGACAATTACCAATTTATAGAAATACGGAATCGCAATGCCTGGTGAAAGGCCATTTGCTGTTCCAGCAACATGTTTCCCTGACAATATTCCAAGTAACGTTTTTCAACAACGCGGAAACATATTACGAGAAAACTTAATATATATAGCGTACAGGTTGAACTCTGATTTCCCTCTTCAGTTATGTGTAAAAGGTAAAAATGACTTTTATGAGACAATCGTTTGAGCGATTTTAATGAAGTTTGTTGCACATGAGAGAGAACATTAAATTATAAAGACTACGGATCATTCTGATTTGAAACGTAGAATAATAAAAAAAGTATTTCCAAAATTCGGTACGATTAGAAAAGAATGACACGAATTTTACAAATCCGGAACTCCGCGCCAGAAAATAGATATCGCATTCTTTAAAAAGCCTCTAGAGCATGTAAAGCGAACGAATCTGATATATGAATTCAAAGTTTGTGTTATATGTTAGAAAACTATAGCGTAACCTTACAAAAAGTTCCCGCTGACCCATCCAGTAACACCAGGGGAGGGAGTAACATAGGGGCACCAATGACACTTATGTTTAGACCGCAGCATCTTCGGGATCGGCCCACGATATAGGCTAGAAGAAACAGGTTACAAACAAGGCGGTCAATGTCCCAGCTTTGATTCCGGCTATCGGGGATTAAGTTCCCGTAGTCTTAGCGTTGCGTTCGTGATCAGACTTTATCCAGAGTCCCCCATTGTAAGGAGTGCCTCGTTATCAGATCGTGGTTTTGCCACGTAAAACCACGTGGTTCTACCACGAAAATGAAATTCCGTGGCCCTGAACATGAATAAAAAAAGATAAAATATTTTTATGGGGAAGGAAATTACTTGTGTCACACATAAAAGTCACAACGTTAGTGGGCTGGAACAGTGTACAATGGTTTTATTCCAATGCTAGAAAAGTCGTGCGTCTCTACAATGAACTTCTTTCTTCAACGAAATAACCTCTATAACGAAGGAATTATTCTGTCCAGGTTCTATTGTGAGCTGTGCGATGCTCGACATTTACAACAAAGGTACCTGTATAACGAACAATTTCGGACGCCCCCAAGCACTTCGTGATAGAGACGTTCGACTGCATTCCTTTTTCGCGCTTTGTCAGTGCTCTGAGCGGCGCCCGGTCCGCCTTGAACGGAACGGAATAGAACAAAACGAATCGTTACATTACACCGCCTCTGACCTCAGAGGTAATAGTGCCCAACAAAATACGCCTAAGAGTACCAGATAAATACAGCAAACAGAACGCACAGTAGGAGCACCCGAGCTAAAGTGTTTTCTTAACGCTCTCGCGTTACAACCCTGCGCTTGAAAAGCACGAAGTGGACGCACACACCGTACCCGCCGTGAGCATGCGCAGTACGCGAACGCGAGGTTAACACAAGGCGGCAACCCAGACAAGACCCTCTACTTCCAACCGATGCTGCTCGCGGTCATCGGGTTATCTGTGTTCACGTGTCTAGTACACACACGAGGAAGGCACGTACCCAGGGGGGGGCCCGGGGGGGCCCGAACCCCCCCCCCCCGAAATCAAGTGGCATACCCCCACCCTCGCCACCACTCCTCACACATTCCTAAAGCGCGCCAGATCAATGTTGAGACTTCGCAGCTGTTCATCGGTCAGCATTATGCCTTTTTCGCTCCTTTTAGATGGCGGTAGTTATCGGCATCTCTTGTTATATGAAGAACAGTTTTCTCGTAGATTCCGCACCGGCGCGATTAACTCGAGATGCGTTCAGTTGTCACCATCTATTCAACCGTCACGCGCATAGCTGTTGCTTTTTTTAGTTCAACCTTCTTTGTTTAGGCTGATCCTGGGACCAGGAGAGGGATGCGGCTGTTACTCAGCCGGTCTGTACTCTCATGGAACGAGTTGTGGCCGGAGAAAACGCCAATTGCGTTTAACTTATCCCTTTGCTTCATTGTTTCCTTGAGTTACGGCTCGCCGCGACGCTGGCAGATGCCCGGAACCATATACACGTGATATGGGTTAGATAAGGTGAGAAATAAAATAATGTGAAAGAGCGTCCATCATGAAACCCTGCAATAACCCTTAAACCCATAGGCAAGATGACTGTCGCCCGTTACCT
Source organism: Dermacentor variabilis (assembly GCF_050947875.1). NCBI lineage: Eukaryota > Metazoa > Arthropoda > Arachnida > Ixodida > Ixodidae > Dermacentor > Dermacentor variabilis. Next base: position 29,000,319 of record NC_134575.1, on the reverse strand, counting down.
CGTCTGTTTTCCCTAACTGTATAGTACTTTTCATGCAAAATTGACAACTGGAAACAAAAATCGCAAGGAGTTGAGAAATTAAGCGATATACTAAGGGAGAGAGCCAAGGCAACAACCAAACTGCAAGCAAAAGCGAATAATAAAAAAGTTAACCGTTGTTTGTGAGAATATTTATGGATCAACATCTTTTTATTTAAAAAGGAAGTAGAGAAAACGCCGCCGGAAGTGGAGAACAATTACTTGTCTTGAATGACACTTCTACAGTTATCGGTCGAACCGCCTCACGTAGCTGCTTCTCTGCTGTGCTTATGTGGGTGTTTTTCTAGCCTTTCGCAGTGAGCGCAGTACGTCTAGAATCGCAGAGTCCTGCGCTCTACGCGGTTGTATGGGACTGGAGGCCGCACAGCGTTGCGCAATTCGCGGAACTGTCAAAACTGATCAACAAGGCGAAATTAACTGATATTCGAAACTATAACATGAGAAAGACTGAAGAAGCCGTAAAAAATGGACGCAGCCTGAAATCAGTAAAAAAGAAACCTCGCATAGGACAAACCATGATGTATGCACTAAGAAGGATAAGAAGGATAATATCATCAGCAATCTCGAAAATATAGTAAAAGCAGCGGAAAATTCTAAGCTGACCTGTTACAGTACCCAGAGGAGTCACGATAGTTCACTTAGAAACAGTAATGAACAGGATGCAGAAACTCTCCTATAACTAGCGATGAGGTCAGAAGGGCCCTGCAAGACATGAAACGATGAAGAGCGGGAGGATAAGGTGGAATAACAGTCGATTTAATCAAAGATGGAGGAGACATAATGCTTGGAAAACTGGCGGCTCTTTATACGAAGTGTCTATCGACTGCAAGCGTCCCAGAAAACTGGCAGAATGCGGACATTATACTAATCCACAAAAGAAGGAGACGTTAAAGAATTGAACAATTATGGGACCATTAGCTTGCTCTCAGTATGATATAAAATCTTTACCAGAATAATCTCCAATAGAATAAGGTTAGCACTGGATTTTGTCAACCAAGGGAACAGGCTGGCTTCAGGAAGAGATACTTTACAATGAATCACATCCATGTCATCAACCAGGTTATCGCGAAATCTGCAGAGTACAATAAACCTCTCTATGTGGCTTATATAGATTACGAAAAGGCATTTGATTCAGTAGAGATACCAGCAATCGTAGAGGCACTACGTAATCAAGGAGTACAGAACGCTTACGTAAAAAGCTTGGAAAATATTGCTACATGCGTGAGGTATTTGTTTGTTTGAACGGGGCGCGTAGGCGCCATTACTAAAGAAAAGAGGCGGAAGAACGAACTGGGCTCGCGCTGTGAATCTAACCGGTCAGCGCTGCAACCGTTGTTGTAAATATAATCTGTAAATAGTTTCTCGTCTTACTGACTCGTCTTTCGCGTTAGAATATCTGCGAGGTTCTACAGCTACCTTAATTTTACACAAGAAAAGCAGGGAGATACCTATAGAGAAAGGGGTCAGACAGGGAGAGACAATTTCTCCAAAGCTATTTTCTGCGTGCTTAGAAGAATTCAAGCTATTAAACTGGGAAGGCTTAGGAGTAAAGATCGACGGCAAATACCTCGGCAACCTTCGGTTTGCCGATGACATTGTTGTATTCAACAACAATGCAGACGAGTTACAACAAATGATTGGAGACCTTAACAGAGATAGCGTAAGAGTGGGGTTGAATATTATTGTGCAGAAGATGAAGATAATGATAAAGATCCGGGCAAAGGAACAAGAGATCAGGGTGGCCAGTTGGCCACTAGAGACTGTGAAGGAGTACGTTTACCTAGGTCAATTAATCAGAGGGAACCCTGATCATGAGAAGGAAATTCACAGAAGAATAAAAATAGGTTGGATCGCATATAGCAGACATTGCCAGCTCCTGACTGGAAGCTTACCATTATTATTGGAAAGTAAGGTGTGCAGTCAGTGCGTTTTGCCAGTGCAATATGTCCAGTACCAATGCATTTGCCAGTGCATTTCCCAGTGCATTTTGCCAGTGCATATGGGGCAGAGACTTGAGAGCAAGTTAAGGACCACGCAAATAGCGATCGAACGAAGATTGCTAGGCATAACGTTAAGAGAGAAAGAGAGTGGTTTGGATCAGAGAGCGAACGGGTATAGACGATATTCTAATTGACATCAAGAGGAAAATATGTAGCTGGGCAGGTCATGTAATGCGCCAGTTAGATAACCGTTGGACCATTAGGGTTACAGAATGGGTACCAAGAGAAGGCAAACGCAATCGAGGACGACAAAACACTAGGTGGAGCGATGAAATTAGGAAATTCGCGGGCGCTAGTTGGAATCGGTTGGCGCAGGACAGGGTTAATTGGAGATCGCAGGGAGAGGCCTTCGTCCTGCAGTGGACATAAAACAGGCTGATGATGATGATGATGATGATGTTGATGATGAAGATGATGATGATGGAGGTGGTGCCCCCCCCCCCGAAAAAAACCCTGGGTACGTGCCTGACACGAGGGAAGAAGGGGAACTGAGGGGCTCGATTTTATTATACATGACCACGCGTAGCCAACACACAATGAAGCCAAGGAAAGCATCGGGGAAATTAACTGTCGTCTAAATTGTAATGTAGAAAATAATGAGGAGAAGGGGAAACGAAAGTGGACGATAAAGCTAACTTGTCGCCGTTTATTCATAGCGAGGGTCTCGAATCTGGCAGCCTTGATGTCATTGGTTAACATGCGAGGGTTTATCAGCCCCGTAGCTGCTATCCTAAGATCACGTGTTACATGACGCCATCGGGCAAAAAAAAGATGCTCCACATCCACCCACCTTGGCTCTGAGTGGTGCTGGCTAACAGCTCCTACGGCTGGATCTAGTAAACATAAAATACCCAAGTGGTGGTGGTGGTGGTGGTGTTGCGCCAAATATGCGTCTTACGTTGTGTCCGACGGTCCTTTCTCTCGCAGAGACGTGACAAAATTGCGTGAGATTTCCTTGCGTATACTACGCGAGGTGCTTTCGGGTATAGACTACAGCTGTTCGACCCATTCGCGACGAAACACTCTTCTCCACGTTGTCCAGAAGTTGTCGCCCAGCAACAAGTGCTGATCAGCATGATGACCAACGTAGATCTCTCGCCAACCGGCCAAGCACCCGCCGTGGTTGCTCAGTGGCTATGGTGTTGGGCTACCGAGCACGAAGTCGCGGGATCGAATCCCGGCCACGGCGGCCGCATTTCGATGGGCGTGAAAACACCCGTGTACTTAGATTTAGGTGCACGTTAAAGAACCCCAGGTGGTCGAAATTTCCGGAGTCCTCCACTACGGCTTGCCTCATAATCGGATGCACTACTTTGCACTACTCCTTGCTTTTGTGGAGCACAGGTAAGGTCTGTATTTTTTAGTTGCACCACAAATCGTGTATTGTGTGGCTACTGAATTCATAAGGACAGCCCTCACTCTTACAAAGCATCTGCAAATACAAATGAATGGTCCCTGTCCTGGTCAATACAACAGGGGGATACATGCATGGCAAGCTGGACAAATAATTCTAAATAAATCCCTCTTAAGCGCATGGCCGTTAACGAGACATAACACACACACACACACACACACACACACACACACACACACACACACACACACACACACACACACACACATATATATATATATATATATATATATATATATATATATATATATATATATATATATATATATATATATGTATATATCACTGGCGTAGCCAGAAATATCGTTCTGGGGGGGGGGGGCTCACTTTGCAGCTCTGCCTACTCTTTATAGAAATTATCAAGGGATCAAATACATTAAACCGTAATAATAGCTGCGTTGCCATTTCCCATAATACTGCAAAAGCATTCTTGAACGCTACGCACTGTCAAGAGAAGTAAAATAGGTTTTTTTTTTCATAAAAGAATATACCCGTAAGTCTCAAAAATTGTGCCCGAAATAACTGATATCAATGTTTCTATGTTATCTGTATATTTAAGAAGTAAAGCATAATAATAATAATAATATTTGGGGTTTTACGTGCCAAAACCACTTTCTGATTATGACGCACGCCGTAGTGGAGGACTCCGGAAATTTTGACCACCTGGGGTTCTTTAACGTGCACTTAAATCTAAGCACACGGGTGTTTTTCGCATTTCACCCCCATCGAAATGCGGCCGCCGTGGCCGGGATTCGATGCCGCGACCTCGTGCTCAGCAGCCCAACACCATAGCCACTGAGCAACCACGGCGGGTAGAAGTAAAGCAAATATCACACGAAGTTTAGAACTATATCAGTTTGAAACCAGCAAAGCAGTGCATAGCGCTGATATGAAACATGTAAAGGCCATGAAACGAACAAGTTGAGGACAAATATTTTAAAACACCTTTGTTAGCCTCCCTGCTTTTCTCTCATTTGCACCTCTCTCTCTCTGTCATTCAGGAACCTTGTTTACATTTTTGTAAGGATGCAACGACCAGGGAAAAATCTCACTGGCACTGTCCTTTGCTAAAATGTATTGCGCAGAAGCAGCTGCCGCTGGTCGTGTATTGCGAGTAATAGCTCCGAAATTGTAGTCGTAACAGAGAGCGCATATAAAAAGCAGAAGTTCTGCAAAATATGCGAGGACTACTCAAATGAAAGTGAGCCAATGAGAATATAGACAAACGGAGTCCTTTATTCAAAAGTAATCTCCTTGAGCATTTAGAAATTTGTTCCGCTGACTAACGAGTTGCGTGATTCCCGTCTGATAAAACTCTTTGGGTGGTTGTTTCAAAAAACGCCTGTAACTAGCTTTTTCACGTCATCATTTGACACGAATTTAATTCCCTTAAAGTGTTTTTTTCGAATGCTCCAAAATGTGGGAGTTGCAAGGCAACATGTTTGGGATGTATGGCGGATGTTGAAGCGTTTCACACTTGAATTTTGCCGGTTTTGTATTAACCACATCAGCGACGTGGGGATGGGTATTGTCGTGGAGCAAGATAACTCCATTCCTCAATTTTCCACGTCGTTTATTCTTGATTGCGACAAGCAGCCGATCCAATGTTTCACAATATCGGAAACGATTAATAGCCTCTCTAGGTTTAGCAAATTCGTTCAACATTGGCCCCTGACGATCGAAAAAGAAGTCAACACCACCTTTCCGGCAGAAATAACGCCATTTGTTTGCTTGGGGATGATGAATTCAAATTTTTCCACTCTAAGCTTTGCCGTCGTGTTTCAGGCTCGTAGTAGTGGCACCATGATTCGTTCCCGGTCACAAATGCAGACAAAAAGTCCTCACCCCTCATCGTGATACCGTTTTGGATGAGTCAAGAGCGCCGAACCTCTCCGTCTTCTGGCGTCGTTTCAAAATCTTGGGCATCCATTGCACACACGAGAGCCGATAACCGAAATGTTCATGAATTATAGTGCGACCGGAACCGTGACTGATGTTCACACGCGCTGCCGATTCATCAATGCTTAACCTCCGTTATTGCCTAGCCAGGCTTTGTAATTGTGTTAGGGGTGGTTGTACGGTGGCTTTCGCCTTGTCTTCGATCGCCTTTTCAACTGTCACGTCCTTCTATGAACCGTTTGCTCCAACGCTTTACAGTGGCCAATAAAATGCAATGTTCAAAGTACAATGCAGCCATACGGGGACTAATTTCTTTTTGCAATACATCTTCACCTGTCAAAAACCTCACGACACCACACTGTTCAACTTTTGGAGTCCCCATTATGTCACACAACCATGTTCAACCCAGTGTATAAGAGCATTAAAGAACCTTGATCCTCACACCTGTGTGCCACTTTTTAAAATAAGAGATGGCTCTGTGCCACGTGCATGCCTTGCAGAAAATGAACCAAGCCATTATGGCGCAAGGTGGGTTGGCTCACAATCATTTCACTCGCCTTTGTACATTAGAAATGCGAAGATACAATGGAATATACAAATGCGAAGATACAGCTTGATAAAGGGCAAAAAAGTCACTGGAAACAAAGTTCCCTGCACATATATACAAACATTCTGAACAAAATATTTAAGTATACGTATGAGTCTCAAATAAATATACCTATCTAAGAAAAAGTCACTATATATGATGCGTCAAACAAGGCAAATAAACGTGTTGGTAGTGGTCACGGTAACACGATAAATATATATATATATATATATATATATATATACATATATATATATATATATATATATATATATATATATATATATCTGTGTGTACATGCATGGAGGCAGGCGGGCTGCAAGCGACGTTTAGCTTTGAATTGGTTAAATTGGTGATAGTGATATAGCCGTGGTCGAGGTAACCTTTTCTTGAATCTACTGTGTAAAACATACTCACGATTGTTGACATTTGAATCGTTGCCATTGCAACCGGTAGAGAGACCTAATCTCGGCCTACATCGGTATATGTACTAAAATGCTCAGAGCACATATTCAACATTCCATGCACCACCTCGCTTGAGTACCATCTCGTTTGCTTGAAAGTGGTGAGCTCCCAGGCTTAATTTTCAAGAACCATTGTTACTTATCAGCCTTCATTTCCAAAGATGTTTGCACCTGTTGCATCATGACCATCTCCCTTTCTTGGTGAGAGAACTCCATTAGAACTGTTGATGACATCTGTGCTTTCTTTGTAACCCTTGGTATTTAGAGCCATACTTGATCAAGTATGCCTCTAAATACAAGAGGTTACAAAGAAAGCCCAGATCTCATCAGCATTTCTAATGGAGCTTTCTTTGTCACTTTTACACAAAGTGTATGCGAACCTCGTTCACATCTAAATAGATCATTTGGTCGTGTCCACTGATTTAACAGTCACTGTGGTTGTTGTTGCCCGATCAGAGCTAAATTCAAAATGTTGCATATAACCATGTTTACATGACCAGAACTTGCCGCCCTTCATGCTGCTGCTGAATATTGTTACGTAGGAAGACGCAGACGAAAAGCTATGTACAAATATATTTACAAGAATATACGCTGCGCTTGGCCAAGAGGCAACAGCCCGCGCTAGCTTCTCATCGTCGTCGTCGTCTTCGCACTGCTCACCCTTTACGTGGTCGCACATATTGTTCCGTAGCACTACCCCCGGCTGCAAAAGCGCCGTCCCGGAGTAACTAAAGATCGGACTCGGAAGCAGTGTAGTAGGCCTTGAGCCTACTGACATGCACGACATCACTTGATGCCAGAAGAGAGGACGAGGTTGAACCCACAGGAGCAATTTCGTAAGTTACAGGCGTCACCTGGCGCAGCACGCGGTAGGGCCCTGTGTATCGCGAAAGGAGCTTCTCTGAAAGTACAACGTGACGGGAGGGCGACCACAGGAGCACGAGCGCACCAGGCGAAGACTGTACGTCACGATGGCGGGCGTTGTAATGACACTGCTTGGTGGCTTGTGAGGTCGTCAGTCGAGCACGGGCAAGCTGGCGTGCATGGTCGGCGAGGGCGATGGCGTCGCGCGCATACTCGTTTGTTGAGATCGCAGCAGGAGGAAGTGCCGTGTCTAGGGGCAAGGTAGGTTCGCGACCGTACAGTAGATAAAATGGAGAAAATCCGGCGGTGTCATGCCGGGATGAATTGTACGCAAACGTCACGTAAGGAAGGGCAATGTCCCAGTCGTGGTGGTCTTTGGAAACGTACTTGGACAGCATATCGGTAAGAGTACGGTTTAACCGCTCTGTCAGGCCATTGGTTTGAGGATGGTATGAGGTAGTCAGTTTGTGTTGAATGGAGCAGGAACGCACAATGTCAGCGATAACTTTCGAGAGGAAGTTTCGACCACGGTCAGTAAGCAGCTGTCGCGGGGCGCCATGAAGCAAGATAACGTCACGCAAGAGAAAGTCCGCGACGTCAGTGGCGCAACTGGTAGGGAGAGGCCGAGTGATAGCGTATCGGGTGGCGTAATCAGTCGCGACGGCTACCCATTTGTTCCCAGAGGATGACGTGGATGACGATCCAACACGAAAGAACGGTTCTACAGGGACGGTGATCGGTTGGAGATGACCGGCAGGTAGCACCTGAGGTGTATTCCGACGCTGGCAGGGATCACAGGCAGCAACGTAGCGTCGAACGGAGCAAGCGAGACCAGGCCAGTAGAAGCGGCGGCGGACGCGGTCGTACGTGCGGGTTACCACAACATGTCCTGCAGTGGGTGCGTCATGCATCTCAAAGAGCACAGTCTGTCGTAGCTGTTTTGGCACGATAAGAAGAAGATTAGAGCCGTCAGGGAGGAAGTTCCTTCGATACAGAATGCAACCCTGGAGGACATATCGGCGAACGGATGCGTCGGTAGGTGTTGAACCCAGACGCTCGATAAGTGCTCGCAGCGATAGGTCTCGGTACTGCTTATCGGCGATGTTAACGAAGGCAGACACAGAGAAAATGCCGTTGGCGCTACTACTGTCGGCGTCGTCAGGCTCGTCGACCGGGTAGCGAGACAGGCAGTCAGCGTCCTTGTGTAGACGGCCAGATTTATAGGTGACAGTATACGAATATTCTTGGAGGCGTAAGGCCCACCGACCAAGTCTTCCTGTAGGATCTTTCAGTGAGCATAACCAGCAAAGCGCGTGATGGTCTGTGATAACGGAAAAGGGTAGGCCATATAAGTATGGCCGGAATTTCGCAACCGCCCAAACTAGGGCCACACACTCACGCTCAGTGATGGAATGGTTGCGCTCCGCGGGTGAGAGGAGCCTGCTGGCGTAAGCGATAACACGGTCGTGGCCACGCTAGCCTTGTGCCAGTACTGCGCCAATTCCGTGACCGCTGGCATCAGTACGGACTTCGGTAGGCGCAGAAGGATCGAAATGGGCCAGAACGGGAGGTGTTGTGAGAATGTCAATTAGATCTGAGAATGCAGAGGCCTCGTTATCGCCCCACTGGAAAGGGGCGTCTTTCTTCAAAAGCTCGGTTAGTGGTCGTGCTATGGCGGCGAAATTTCTCACGAAACGGCGGAAGTACGAACAAAGGCCGATGAAGCTGCGCACATCCTTGACACACTTCGGAACAGGAAAGTGCGCAACAACATGGATCTTGCCTGGGTCCGGTTGCACTCCGTTCGCGTCAACGAGATGTCCAAGGACGGTAATCTGGCGACGGCCGACTTGACACTTCGATGCGTTGAGCTGCAGACCGGCTCGACGAAAAACGTCCAGGACTGCTGAGAGGCGCTCGAGGTGCGTAGCGAACGGCAGGGAGAATATGATGACGTCATCCAAGTAGCACAGGCACGTCGACCAGTTGAAACCGTGAAGAAGGAAGTCTACCATGCGTTCAAAAGTGGCAGGGGCGTTACATAGACCGAACGGCATCACTTTGAATTGATAAAGACCATCGGGTGTTACAAAAGCAGTCTTCTCGCTGTCGAGATCGTCCACGGTAATCTGCCAGTAGCCGGAGCGAAGGTCAATAGAGGAGAAATAGCGAGCACCGTGGAGGCAGTCAAGGGCGTCATCAATCCGAGGTAGGGGATATGCGTCCTTTTTGGTAACCTTGTTAAGGTGCCCATAGTCCACGCAAAAACGCCATGCGCCATCCTTCTTTTTGACCAGTACAACAGGTGACGCCCATGGACTACATGAGGGTTCAATAATGCTCTTGGCAAGCATTTTGCGAACTTCTGCGTGAATAACTTGACGCTCAGCTGGTGACACTCGATATGGGCGGCGATGAATAGGAGGGGCATCGCCTATATTAATGCGATGTTTGACAGATGTAGTTTGGGCCAAAGGACGATCGCTAAAGTCAAAAATATCGTGGTAGGAAACAAAACGCGGTAGAGTTCACGAGCGTGCTCGGACGGCAAGTCGGGCGCAATCATTTTCTGTAAGTCAGCGATGGTACAATTTGCCGACTGCGATGGTAGAGGAGCATCGGATGAAGTGTCGTCTACTGCAATGGATGCTATTGATTGATCCGCGAATGAGCAAAGCTGGGCCAGAGACATCCCGCGGGGCAGCACTTGTATCGTCAAGCCAAAGTTGACCACTAGCAGGCAGACGCAATTCGCCGTAATAGATAAAACTGTATGAGGTACTGTGATCCCGTATGTAAGGAGGACGTCTTGCATAGGAGCCGCGATGTAGTGACCGTCGGGGACTGGTGGGGAAGACACTAGGTCAACGTAGGTCAGTGCCGAAGGTGGCAAGCGAACGAAGTCGACGGAACTGAGGCGACTGGGGTGTGGTTCAGCAGGATCCAGAACAGGCAGGTCAAGGCGGAGAGTACTGGCGGAACAATCGATGAGAGCAGAATGTGCAGAGAGGAAGTCTAAGCCGAGGATGATGTCATGGGGACAGTGGGCGATGACTGTGAATAGCACGATAGTTGAGCGATCGGCGAAGGAGACGCGGGCGGTACACACACCAATTACGGGGGCTGTTCCGCCATCGGCGACACGTACAACAGGCGTCGTGGCGGGCGTGATAATTTTCTTGAGCCGGTTACGAAGGTCAGCGCTCATTACGGACAAATGCGAGCCAGTGTCTATGAGTGCAGACACACAAACACCGTCCACTTGCACGTCAAGAAAGTTCAGATGAGTGGGAAACGTCAGTAGAGGATTTGGCGGCGTAGGGAGCAATGCAGCGTCACCTCGAGGCGCTGTACGGTGCATTGTTCCGTAGGAATATATTGAACAGAAATCCCCCATGTAAATGGACAGAGTTCATCAATTCCAAAAGAGCTGTTGAAAGCCTGCAAGGTGGCACGTCACTATAGGAGTTATGAAGTTTATTATATCCGAAATCTATGATCATAATGTTGGAAAAGGATGTGATGTTATTATCCAGTGGATGCCATGGCCATGGGTTATATATGTAGGTATTCCTTATCACCTTCATATCAGCTTAGCTTCGTCAACAGCAGATGCACTAAAGCTGCACACTTTATCTACCTACTTCGCATCTTGCAACTGAATAAATAAAGGAAACACAAGTCTTAATAGAAAACGTTTAAAGGGCTGCAGCAGAACTGATATTTGGGCGAGTTGGTACAAATTCATAGTGAAATATTTTGCGCGCATAATCGACAAGGACACAGTGGAGGGGGGCACACGAGCACTTGGTATGCTCGTGTGTCCCCCTTCACTGTGTCCTTGTCGATTATGCGCGCAAAATATTTCACTATGAATTTTAAAGGGTGTATTTAAATACTTCTGCAACCTTCTTTTAGGAAAGACCATGTGGTACCTACTGGTGTAGAGATGTAGCTTGGCAGGTAAGAAACTGATGTGTTTTTATCTAAAAATAGAATTGATTGATGTTTTGTGGGACAAGTTGCCTGCTGTCTCAATGAGCAAACTTTATGGCTGAGAATATCTTTGCCATTACGTCAGCGTTCAAAACTTGTCAAAATCTTTAATCGTGGCGCATTAGAAAACACCTTGACACATTATGATTGTAGCGCTTACAGTAATTGAAAGAAAGGTGCTGAAAATAACTACATGAATACAGCAGAATGAAATGCAGGCACTTACATGGGAAATCAAGTAAGCAATTTACCAACGATGTTATGAATGGAAGCACCTGACACTTAATAGAATAAGAAAGCCCTGGAGCAAGCCTCCGGCTCGCAGTGCAAGACTTGTGCACACCTATGATTGTATTGCAGTATTCATGGCAGAGACCGGACCGTTCAACCTTGCACACTGTAACACTCTGTATTTATCTCTTTCAACTCTTGTACCAACATGTACAAACTGCATGTTGTAAACAGTAAAATAATTGCTATTGTCCTACATATATTTTGCATGTTGATTAAATTCTCATTTTCACATCCGACTTTAAAGTTCCACACTGAGAGCTGACCGAGTTAGTGCATTTTTACGACTAGAAACAGTGCACAAAGTATGAAGGACAATGAAAACACAACGGGAGCACTGACTTGCAACTGAATTTTCATTCATATATATATATATATATATATATATATATATATATATATATATATATATATATATATATATAGTCATATCATAACAAGCCAACCAACACTGACACCAAGGACAACATAGGGAAAATTACTTGTGCCTAATGAATGAAATAAAGAAACGATAAATTAATGGAAATTAAAGTGGATGAAAAAACAACTTGCCGCAGGTGGGAACCGAACCCACAACCTTCATGCGAAGGTTGTGGGTTCCACTGTGCGCAAACACTATATCCTCCCCGCAGGGGCATAGCCAGGGGGGGGAGGGGGCTTATGGGGCTTCAGCCGCCCCCCCCTCCCCGAAATTTTTTCGTGCTCTCCGTGCACCGCCCAAAGCAACCCCCGGCGCCGGAAATCATTCTGGATTGTGTCTAGAATGCTTTTTGACGCTCGAAAAGACATTTCAGCGCGAAAACTGCGAACTTCGGCTGCATTTCGTGGCAACGCCCATGCACCGGGAGTCACATAACGCCAGCAGCCCCATCCGAGCACAAAGTTTCAAGGGCGTTTTGATTGCGAACGGGCTCGCCGCGGCATCTCGCGGAGGCCGCGGAATCTGCGGAGCGCGTGGATGTCAATTCTGAAACTTTATGGGTATAAAGTTCTCATAAACTTTTGATGCGAAAGGTGCATTGACATTTCCAAACGTGTGCTTTAGATTTTCAATTACGGAACTTTCTGGGTTTATTGTTCCTATAAATATTTTACGCCAAAGGTGCATTGACTTTTCCAAAGTCTTACCTTCGAACATACAACGAGAAAAGCCAAATCAACAAGCTATCAGACAATTTGACAACGCACGCAGCGAGGTCCCATGAGACGAAGCTTCGTGGTGGTTCATTCGCGCCATTATGTCGCATAAAAAAAATACCAGCATTTTTTTCCACCTGTGCCATGTCAAAACACTAAAGCCAGCCAAGGTAACTACGTTCTTATTTTTTTTCTACTTTGACTTTTATTCGCGAGGACACATTGAGGCTCTTCAATTTTTTTTGTGCTCGCTACTCACAGGCTGCCAGAGCCAGCCAGAGCGCATGCATTTTTCTCGTGTTGCCCCAACCACTGCACGGCGCACTTCGGTGCGCGTTCGGTTTTCTCTGGCCGAATGCATTTTCGCCTAGCAGAGCTTTGGACGCTTTCTAGATAGCAGACGAGAAAAAGAAACAATGGTCGCTCACCGCCATCCCTTTGGGGAGACTCGACGGATTGCACCGCGTTCGCTTGAGCGCAACCTCTCCAGAAAAACTTATATGGCGACTATAGCGAGCGATGATAGCGAGCAGTATGCGCATGGTTTTCGGTGGACCAAGCGTCTCGCGTTTTCTTCGATATTCCCTTGGTAGCCACATTAGGTACCCAACGTAGGCATTCGATTGTAGCCAACATACTTTCCTTTGTGTTCCTTCATTTGGGTGTCCGCGCCCCACAAAAGGAAAAAGAAAGAAAAACATTGTTGCGGCACAGCGAATTGTCGCATGGTAAAAGTTTGATTTTGTTACTTCTTTTGCGGAAAGCAATGGGCCATGGGAGGCTTCAGTTGCCGGATACTCTTACTATATTATTGCGATAGCAATTATATGGACACTCCAGGCGCATTCCTGCCGTCGCGTCGCCCTCATGTTTGTATAAAGTCCAAGGGCGATAACATCGTGAGCGTGCGCCGCATGCTGTATGTGCGAGTGAAAGCATGGGGGGGGGGGGGAATGGGTGAACCGACGATGGCGGCTTAGTCTAGTTTGCGCAAGGGAGAAAAGGGAGAAGCAAGCGCGCCGCCTTCCGTCACGCGTTATACATACAACGCCGGGCCAGCAACAAGCCACCACTGTGATTGTTAAATTCACGGCATGCCTGAAACTTGCTGCAATCGACGTCGGTACCCTCTGCCACGCTATCCGCTCGGCGGCAGGACTCAACACAGTGGAACGCAGCGACACATACTTCAAAATCCGCACCACACAAAACCTGGTGGCCGTTGACACCTATCGTCGATCTGCTGCCGACAAGCTCGCGGAACTATAGAGCATCACTATCAATGATGCAGCTTACGAGACAAACACCTACGTGGCCGCTGATCCTATGAACGCACCCGGCGTCATACATGGAATACCCTGCTCGGTCGCGACGGAGAGCTGCAAAGTATTGTGGAAGTAGAACAAGTGAAACTCCTGACAATCCGCCGAATAGGCACGTCCAACACCGTGATGGTGACGGTGGAAGGCCCACGTTTACCCAGATTTGCCCTTATTAATCGCGTTGTCCAGCTCCTCTACCCATTTCGGCACAGAAGTTCGCTGTGCTCGCACTGCTTCACGCTCGGTCACGCCGCCGACGTATGCCCAAATCGTTCGACGTATTGCATGTGCCATCAATGCAGTAGAACATTTCCCAGTGCGCAAAGCATGCCCCCCCCCATGAGTGCTTCCCCTACTGCCATAATTGCGGCGGTGAACATTCGCCGACTTCGAAAGACTGCCCAGCAAGAAAAGAAGCGGACCGCGCGGCGCGTTCGCGGGCATCCAAGCACCGTCACCGACGGATACGCAACACGAAGCCCTTCCAGTATACATCAGATTTCCCTGAATTGCCACAGGGGACACACCGTCCCCGTCAACAGGGCACAAGAGTCACTATAAGTGACAAGACCCCAGACACCTCCATCGCTACTTCCAACCGGTTTTCCGTGCTTCGCCAGACGAGTCGCAGCCGGAGTCGCAGTCACTGCCGGAGTCGCAGTCGCAGCCGCAGCCGCAACCGCAGTCGCGCCCGCAACCGCAGCCGAAGTCGCAGTGCCAACCAAACCATCACAAAAAATCTCCAAATGGAAGCCCGCCGTCTAAGGCCGCCAAGCGATCTACCACTCCGGAGCCGGAACGTCCCAGAAATGACAACAGCCAGCCAACCTCTGGTGACGGTGAGCCAGTCCGTCCAAACCTGCCTACTAATCCCTCAAAATCCTCACCTAACACTTCACAGTCAACCCGTTCTATTTTACGGACTCCACTCCTTCATTACTCGTACTCTCAAGCTCTTCAGCGCCCTATGACACCATCTACAACCCCATCGCACATGCCGGACCAAACAAGCATGCAGCGCCTTGAACGAGCGATCCAGGTTTTAACGGCTAAAGTAGACAGCCTCGCGACTGAGGTTGCAGTGATTCGCACGATACAAGCTGAAATGCAATATCTTAAGCAAGAAATTGCACGCACTGATTTCGTCGTTCAACAGCTTGTAGCCAACGCGCAAATATTCGCGCGTGCACAGACATCCACACAGTCCAAGGTCGATGAGCTCTCCGTCTCGGCAAATCTGTAATATGGCAGGCCCTAATCGACCTTTAGTAATATGGCAATGGAATTGCAGGAGCCTTCGAATGAAGAAAGCTCTCTTACAAAAATTTATCGGCCGAGAAGCGCAGAAACCAGATATCATTTTAATTCAAGAAGCTTGCGGACTTAAATCATTACCGGGATATTAACACTTTACCCAAGGAAATATTACTAAACGAGACAAAAGAGCTCCACAGGGTGTGACCGTTCCCATTACCACTGTAACATACGTGGCCAAACATATTCCAGCTATACAAATCGATACTGATTCCATAAACAATTCGACTCAGGAGCACGTTAGTGTCCAATGCCGCTTCGGCAGCCGTGACGTTCTAATTATCAATGCATACTGGGTCCCAAGTCTCGACGGTCCTTCTCTGAAATGGTTGGACACGTACACAAAGCTACATAAGGACAAAGACGTCATTATAGCTGGGGATTTCAATACACATAACATATCATGGGGCTACCAGCGCACAACTAAAGCAGGGCAGCGCCTCGAAAGAAAAATGCAAGATAACGAGTTTACGTCTCTTAATGACACAACCGAGCCCACGCGCCAAGGAAACAGTGTCGAACGTGACTCTAACCCCGACTTAAGCTGGTACCACGGAATCGGGAATGTAAGTTGGGCGAATCTTCACGAAAGTCTTGGAAGTGACCATTACATCATTGAGGTTACTCTAAGCATTCCTCGCTCTAAGGCTCGCCTTGCTAACGCAGCTTCTAGTACACAACTTACTGACTGGCACCGATTCCGATCAGACCTAGATAGGGCCGACGAACAGCCGCACCTACATTCATGGGTGAAGAATATTAGCGAGACGAGGAAAAAGTACACCAAAATGATTGCGCGTACTGTTTAAAACCCACACATAGACTTTCATCTGCTTAACTTATGGGATGAAAGACACAGGATAGTGCAGAATTGGAAGAAACATAAACAGAATCATAGCCTTCGCAAACTTATTGACCAAATAACAGTAGAAGCACAAGAATACGCGCAAAAACTGTGCACCGAGAACTGGTTAGAAACAGGTGACAAGCTCAACGGCCGCCTACATACTGCGAGAGTGTGGAATATCTTAAGATCACTTTTGGGCCAAGGAAAACCACGACACGCCATGGACAAGATAATGATGAGCTCTGGCCAGACACGCGAAGAAATAATTGATGAAATTCGTCAGACGTTCTATTCTTTGGATCAAAATGCAGAACAACTTTCGGATTACTCAACTGAGTCACTCGAAGAGAGTACAACAGGCATAAACAGCCTGTTTACTTTAGCTGAGCTACATACAGCTCTCTCTTCGCTGAAACGAAACACTACGCCTGGCAAAGATGGGATTACTTATAGTACACTTCGTAACTTACCCTCTTCTCAATTAGAACAACTTTTAGAATACATCAACAATATTTGGGAATCCGGAATCCTTCCAGAGGAATGGAAAACGGCAATGATAATACCAATCCCGAAACCTAGCAACCCGGCCAACTGTATCACAAACCTACGTCCTGTATCTTTAACGTCGTGTGTAAGCAAACTGATGGAACGCATGGCCCTTAACCGTCTCAACTGGCACTTAGAAAACAGCAGTGCTTTTCCTTACACAATGACAGGCTTTAGATGACATGGTATCACTCAGGATACCATGCTTCGCATCTCGGAAGATGTGTATCAAAATCACAGTCTCGTACAAACCAGAGTAATCGCAGGTGTAGATATACACAAGGCTTTCGACCACATGAAACACTCCGCTATCCTCAAGAACCTCTTGACCTTACGAACCGGCACCCGCCTCTACAATTATATTAAAGATTTTTTTACCGGTCGCTCTATACAAATTCAAATCAATGGAGAGCTGTCAGTGCCATACCCTCTGAGTATAGGAGTGCCTCAAGGCTCAATCCTATCACCCACTCTCTTCAATATTGCTTTGCTCGATCTGCCTGCCCGGCTCTCTTCCATCGCACTACTCGAACACAATATTTATGCAGACGATATTACTACATGGTGTTGCAAGGGGTGCCTAGGTGAACAGGAGCACACCATCCAGTCAGGCTTAGATACCATTCACGAATACGTTAACGGTATTGGGCTTAAGTGTTCTCCAACAAAATCTGAGTACATAGTAGTAACTAATCAAATAGGCCGCCGCGCGGAAGAGCAGCGCCAAAACATCAGTCTTCATATCGAACACACTGAAATACCGCGCCGATGTAACATCAAAATACTGGGCTTCATCCTTCAGGATGACGGTAGAGCTGAAGTATGGTTGGAAAAAACGATCCGATAACTAAACCAGATATACCACATGTTATCTAAAGTAACACGTAAACACAGAGGACTAAAGGAGCAAGAACTTCGAAGGATTATTGAAGCGCTTGTCTACTCCCGTGTGCTCTACCAACTTCCATATCAATCTCTCACTAAGACCCAGCACTCCAAATTAGAAACGGCGCTCCGCAAATATATGAGATTAGCTTTAGGAGTACCCCGATTCGCCGCAAACGACCTTGTGGCCGCCACTGGGCTTTTCAACACACTTGATGAACGCACTACAATTTCCAGACAAGCGCAAATTCAAAGGCTTCAAACATCCCCACAAGGGCGCAGACTGCTCGAACATCAAGGATACCAGACAGGTGCCCTACCGCCTTTTCCACCGTTGTATTCACCACCATGGGACTCACTACCCGGACTCACGGTCCTACCCATACCACAATATATGCAGCCGCACAAACACGAAGCTCGCTGCTCCCAGTTAGTCAAACGAATAAATAGGGAAAACCCACTACCAGACACTACGTATTATTATACGGACGCTAGTCACTCGGAGGGTAGATGTCTAACTGCAGTAGTCGGCCCTGACTACGAGCATGTAAACGCACACATAGGAGTCCCCGACCCATCCGACGCAGAGGCTCTTGCTATTCTCGAACCAGTCACCCGGCCTCATCATCCTACCCAACGCAACTTAATTCGCACCGATAGCCAAGATGCATGCCGCATGTTTCGCGACAACTTGCTACCTGAGCATATACACAGCCTACTTCAATGTCACTTGGACGCACACCCTTCGCTCTGTGTTACCTTGCAGTGGATACCTGGGCACCAAGGCATGGGGGGGGGGGGCGAACTCCCGGGCTCATGAGCTCACCCGCGTAGTTAGTTTTCCGGGTCCCCCGTGCCTATGGCCATCCGAATTCAGCCCAAGGGAACAAAGAAAGACTTTGCACAAGGCGCGCACATCACTTTTAAAGCAACTTCGCGCCAATGCCGTCGCCTTTATTACTCCCCCTGCTAACCTCTCGCGAGAAGACAGCGCTATTCTCCGAAGACTTCAAACAAACTCAATAGTGGCTCCTCTTTTCCGTCACTATATTCAAGGCCTACCTGGGCCACCGAAATGCCCGAACTGCATGGAATATCCGTCCCTAGAGCACTGGCTATGACATTGCCCTCACACTCAACCGAAACTGCAGTCAGCCCTCTCTAACATTCCCACTAACATCAAGCCACGGTCATGGACGGAGTGGCTCACTCCACCACCCCATGCAACTAACATTTTCCTGCCGGTGCTTATCCAGCACGTCAGAGACGTGTTGTGTGAGGACTGGTAGCTGACCGACCAGGGTAGAGCGCCGGACGCTGGCGTAAAAATAAAAGTTTTCTCTCTCTCTCTCTCTCTCTCTCTCTCTCTCATACACTGAGTTGAACATGGTTGCGCGACGTAACGGACGCTCCAGAAGTTGAGCAGCGTGGTGCCGTGAGGTTTTTGACAGCTGAAGCTGTTTCCGAAAAAGAAATTAGTCGCCGTATGGCTGCCGTGTACATTGAACATAGTATTTCACTGGCCACTGTGAAGCGTTGGAGCAAATGATTCAAAGAAGGACGTGAAAGTTGCAAATAGAATCCAATACCCGGCCAAAGCCACCATTCAATCACCCCCAACATAATTGCAAAGGTTGATGAGCTGATTGGAGAAGAACGGAGGATAAGCATCGATGAACTGGCAGAGCGTGCGAACATCAGTCACGGTTCGGGTCACGCCATAATTCATGAACATCTCTGTTATCGGCTCTTGTGTGCGCAATGGATGCGCAAAATTTTGAACCACCGCCAGAAGACGGAGAAGTTCGGCGCTGCCTTTACTCATCCGATCCGGTACCACAATGAGGACGACGATTTCTTGTATGCAATTGTGATCGGTGACTAACCATCATGCCACTACTACGAGCCTGAAACACGAAGGCAGAATTTACAGCGGAAACATTCGAATTCACCACTGCCAAAGAAAGCAAAGGCTGTCATTTCCAACGGCAAGGTGTTGCTGACTTTTTTTTCGATCTTCAGGGGCCATTACTGGTAGAATTTGCTAAATCTAGAGAGGGTATCAATTGTTTTCGTTATTGTGAAACGCTGGACCGGCTGCGCGTCGCAATCAAGGTGGAAAATTGACGAATGGGGTCATCTTGTTCCATGAAAATGCCCGTCCCCACGTCGCTGATGTGCTTAATACAAAACTGGCAAAGTTCAAGCGGAAACGCTGCAACATCCGCCATACAGCTCAGACCTGTCGCCTTGCGACTTCCACACTCTGGGGCAACCAAAAAAACAGCTCAAGGGAACCAGATTCGTGTCGAGCGATGACGTGAAAGAGTCAGTTGCCGTCTTTTTGAAACGGCAACCCAAGGAGCTTTATGAAACAGGAATCACGCGACTCGTTAGTCAATGGGACAAATGTCTAAATACTCATGGATACTACTTTTAAGTAAAGTACCCCATTTGTAAATATATTCGCATTGGCTCACTTTCATTTGACTCGGCCTCGTATATTTTGCAGAACTCATGCTTTTTATGCGTGCTCTCGGTTGCGACTATAATTTCGGTGCAATTACTCACGATACACGACCGCTGATAGCTGCTCCTGCGTAATACATTGGAACAAATGACAGCGTAATTGAGATTTTTCACTGGCCGTTGCAAATGTACAAGAATGTAAACAAGGATCTTGAATGACAAAGCAAAGTT
Source organism: Dermacentor variabilis (assembly GCF_050947875.1). Lineage (NCBI taxonomy): Eukaryota > Metazoa > Arthropoda > Arachnida > Ixodida > Ixodidae > Dermacentor > Dermacentor variabilis. Next base: position 28,980,015 of record NC_134575.1, on the reverse strand, counting down.
TCATTAACATATTCGTCCTCATCTTGTTCATTTCGTGGCCTTTACATTTTTCATATCAGCTGCATGCACTGCTTTGCTGATTTCGAACTGATATAGTTCTAAAGTTCGTGTGATAAATTTTTTTACTTACTAAAGGGGTTGGGACACCAAATTTCGAGGCTATAAAAAGCATGTTGTGGGCTGCTTCCTTATGCAAGGTCACCCTGAACGAGGTATTGGACGCTGCAAACATTACAAAATAATTTTAATTCAGCTCCATAGAGTCATTAAAAACTCCTTCTCGAAGTCGAGACCCATGGCTAGCGCGGCGGTTACTACGTCACAGAGGAGGAACGAAAATATTGACGTCATAGCACACTAGCAGAAAACGTGACGTATGATGAGTAGTGATGAAATGCCAATTACGGAACCTGCTGAGCCGAGCGACCGAGCATAGCCTCCACTATGACCGAGCCACAGGCATACAGAAATCCTTTGTTAATGCAAAGAAGCGGTAAGGCGTGCAGACACGGACACAAGAGGAGAGACGTGGACAACGCGAACGCCACACGGCGGCCCGCGAACGGCAAACTGCGTGCGGCGAGTTGCCGTGCGGACGGGCCTTCACACGTTTGAGTGTAACACTAGCCGGCCGACTCCGAAAGGGACCAGGATATGCGGCGTTCGTGTTGTCCGCTTCTCTCCTCGCGTAGTCGCATAGTTCGGCAGCTCGGAGTGGTCTCTCGTTCGCTTGTCCTTTCTCAATGTGAGGGCCCGTCCACGTTACCGGCACGGAAACTTGCCGCACGCCATTTGCCCTTCGCGGGTACCCGTGCGACGGCGGTTTGCTCGCGAACGGCGAGATTTCCTTGCCGTAGAGAGGTCGGGCCCGGGACCCGTTTGTGCGGCAGCCGTACGGCGAAGCGGCCAATAAGCGACCGAGGAGTGGTCCCTCTGGCACCGCCTCTGATCGTTCGGCGCTGCCGATATCGTCGCTAGGCCATTTCTGGTTCACTTCAAAGCTAAAGCATACGACGCTTCGGAATGAACCACCGACTCTGAAAAGCAGCAATATTTTCGTACCGTTGTTGTCACTCTCCGCAATAATAATAATAATCGCGACATGCACTTCGAATCGCCAGTTGTTGACCTCTGCTGGCCGAGCACGCGTATGCGCGAGCAGAAGACGCCACAGGAACGATTCAGAAGCAATATTTTTTATAGCTTGTTTGGACAGTAACTAACGTATGTAATGTGGCCCTGTACAAAAGTTTGGGGGCCAGAGACCGAATTTTCTTGAGTTTTTTACTGGTTGCCCGGATGATCGCGTTTTCTTCTCGCAACTTGCCAGATTGTTCACGTTTGCGTGCCCGGTCAACGGCTCTGGCATTTTGGCTCAAGGTCACTTGAAGGTCACCCACAATGGGAGTTAAAAGCATTTCAGGCTTAAAATGAACATTGCCTTCTTCGCTTAATGTTTTTGCTCGGTATTATTAGTTTTTTTAGTTTTAAAGGTGTTTGTCTAATCAGTGAGGGCACAAACAATGGCGATTCGTTGCAAAGGGTACGGCCGCCCCGGCGGTCATTACCATCGCTGAAGAAAACCTAAACAGTTATCAGTGTTAGAAAAGCGCGAAAAGGTTTGCCGAGTCGAAAATGCCTCTGCAAGTGGCTAAAGTAGTCCGAAATCACCGGGGAAGGGGGTGGGGGGGGGGCGACGTTCAAAATTTCTATTTGCAATAAGACAGAAGTCGTTACACAATTTGTAAAATTACCGCCCCACCCAGCATACATTAGAACTTCTTTCTGGGCGAGTTGGTGCATACTTGACATAAAAATTGTAACAGCGCCAACACATGCAACCACAAAGTAACAAGGACGAGACACAATTGAGCGCTTGTGTTCGTCCTTGTTACTTTGTGGTTGCATGTGTTTGCGCTGTTACAATTTTTATGTCATCCAGCATACAGACGATGACATTAGCCTGAAATCCCGTCCCTTCTTGAAAGGCGTGGTTGCTGGTGCGATGTAGACAAGCCAAAGCAGCGCGAACTCAGTATTCCTTAGAAGCTGCGGCGTATGTTGACACATGCTCCTCTCACGACTTATCTCACTATTCCTGTAGGTATACGAGAGGCCCATTGCCCCCCCCCCCCATATATAGCGTGGACAGTTGCTCACCTCAACACACTATGTTGATGCAAGAAAGTTAATAATGATAATGATGACGATTATGAGTTAAGTCCCCTGTGGAACGCGGTGGTGTCATGTTCCGCAACACTCCAGCACACGAATAAAGCTCATATCCAACATCAATATCTTTGAATACGTTTGAATTCCAACTGCTTGCTGTTAGCATCACCAAGCGCATCATTACACCCCATTCTCACGCTATGCACCTATTTTCGTTCGCCGTCACACGTACGGTTTCTCATACATACCTGAGCGCCATCAATATACCAAACAACCTTTGTTTAGGTTTATACTGCGCTAGCGTGTACCCTCTGATTACTGTCCTTAAGCCTTTATAGGCTTCATGAACGCCGAGTAGAACTTTGTCAACTTTTAGATGGGTGCATTGTGCCGGTCTAAGATAGCCGTAATTATCTCCCCCGTACTTTTGCATGGCATCCACGGAATATCTTCTTTTACAATTTAGCGTTCTCAGACAGCTTCCCCTAAAGCACCCCCCCCCCAAAGAAAAGAAAGAAAAGTGCAACGCCCCTCCGATCATTCTAGAAAATTGCCTTATTATTTTTCTCCCTATCTCAATGTTTTCTATTGTTGTCTTACTCTAAACACTGCTTACCATTGCCACGAAAAAAAAAGAACAATGAATGGGAGCGCAGCATATCGACTGGAATGGCGACTGTTCTTTAAGGACACTACTCCGCGATTCTTGAAAATCCTTTTTTGTAAGCAGTTGGTCTGGGCAACTACTCCAAAACGCCGAAGTTCAGCAGCACAGATCCAGCAGCCCACCCTCGTAGGAATCAGCGACAACTCTTACCACATAGCCTCTAGGATCGGGCTGAAAATCACGGGTGACACCAGATCTCGGAGGTCTTGACTACTGAAGCGCGGTGTCGTTTTTAGTCGAAGCTTAACTACTGTGAATCGGCGTTTTTTTCTGCTCTCCTCCACGTTGGAGCACATTCCGTAACTCTGCTAGGCCTAATCGAGAAAGAGCTTTGAATTGAGGTCCCTTTGATGTACACATGCTCGAGGCAATCGGGACATAATGCAAAAGGATAGACAGTTGGGTGAGTTGATATAGTAACATATTCTCGGATTGTAGCGTTAAGTGGGGGGGTGGGGGACACACACACACACACAGAGACTAGAAGACGGGATGAGCGCTCGTCCTGTCTTCTTCTAGTCTGTGTGTGTGTGTGTGTGTGTGTCACTTCGCGCTACAATCCGAGAATATGCAACCGAGATCGCTCCCTTGCACGCGCATACCTCCTGGATGCCGTAGTCGTGCGGCAGGAGCGGTGTTGTCTTGAGGAGCTGGCGCGGCTTGAGGAGCAGCACGTCGACGCGGTACTTTCTTTGCGGCCGGTACGCGGCGCCCGCCCTGAGGAACTCGTAGAAGAGGCGCATGGCAGCGGCCACGGCCTCGCGGCTGGGTCGCGCGTCGGGGCGGGCGTCGAGGGGGATGTCGATGGCTGGTTCCCGCCTCGTCTCGTAGCTGGAATTCTCGCTCAGCCGGCTCCTCACCTGCGCGCGAAAGAGGAATTCGGGGACGAGCTCGAGTCTGAGGCCCAGCACCAGATGCTCTTTCGAGACTTTAGCGCGCACAAAGACAGGACGTGCAACGAAGAATGGACACACACATGTTCGACGTCCTGTCTTTGCGCGCGCAAAATTCCCTGAAGGAACCTTGCACAACCAACTCGCCCGAAACATAACGCTTCTGAACCAAATGCTCCTCTGCGCCAACGCGCGTGCGTTGCGAAGTATATAGCAGACGCATATAGCGAAGGTTCGGCGCAGGTAACATCCGTATTGCGACGTTACCGTTTTTGTGAAAGAGCCACTCGCATGGCGCGCATTAGGGCGCGTTGTAAAAGAAAAAAGCATGCGCACTTGACGCGCGGTAGGAGTTATCAAACACTCACTCACTCAACCAATTAGCAATACACTTATTCAATCAAGTCAGTGAGCCAGACAAGCAGCCAGCCAGCCAATGAGTCTCTCAATTAAGCATTTAGCTGTCAGTGTTACAAAGCGTGTGCAAAAAAAAAACAAGATAAGGTCTGAGACTCGCTGGCAACCACGTCCGCAATTCACCGATCCATACCCGCTCCGCGACACTCTCAAGGCCATTATACACATATGCATAAACACCAAAAAATAGCCGGTTTTGATGTTTATTCGACGTTTGATGTAATCCGAAGTACGTTAGACGTAATTATTGGACGTTTATTAGTTCCCACTCCGTACACAAGGGTCACGTGTGATGTGGCTCATGCGTAAGTGTGCGGAGGCGGAGTAAACCATGTGACGGGAGTAAACCATGCGGCTTTCTTTTTGCTCAACCGAGGAACGTCAGGGTTAAGGTACTGGACGATGAACGCCACGAAGACGTCCGTCTCTTGCTCCTCTCTGCTGACCGCGGAGCGCAACCTCCGGTGGGCAGAGTGCATGTCCAGAAAACGAGGTGCTCCGACCAGGAAAGTCAGGCAGCCCACGGACTCACCGGAGGCCAGAAGCTGCACGGCCACTTCGAAGGCGACCATGGCACCGAACGTGTAGCCAGCCAGGTAGTACGGCCCTTCCGCCTGTACTTCACGCAGTCTCTGCAGGGTTATGAACATGCGGATATGTATGCATCAGATCTCACCGCAGCACATATGTTTACTATGGCGAGCTGGTGAAGGAAGGAAGCTGAGAACACTAATAGGCATTCTGAATCGGTCACAGCGCGACGCGACACTGTTATCTGTGCCCCCTGCGTCGCAGACAGCGACAACTACAGGGCTCCGAAGTAAATGAGACGTGATAACAATTTCACTTCCGCCCACAAGATGACTTGGGCACCAACGCCTGCGCAACCCCTGCTACTCCTGAGTTCACTTGTTTTATGTGTTCAGTGCGATTCCAGTGTTTCCACAAGCAACTCTGACAATAAAAGAACATTGCGTACTTGGTGTGCCATCTATGGAGAGGTTCCGCTTCTAGAAAAAAACACACACACGAATTCTCAAGATCACACAAGACAAAAAAAAATCAGCACCAAAGGAGGACGTTGATGTTTCTTTTTTACTTTGTTTTTACAGCTTCGAAGAGGCTTGGCAAGTTGTGCAGACACGTGAACCAGGAAAGCCTCAGGAGCAAGAATTGTGACGGCAACGCTAGAACGTTTGTAGATCACTCATTAAGGGGCTGTCTACAATCAAGATTTATTGGTTGAGTTGGTTTATTAATATTCAAATTGATGGGAAATATTTGGATCGGCGTTCGAAAGCGGTGGTGATAGGGAAACAAACAAAAAACCATGTGTATTTTCGTAATCTGTTCAGCAGTAATCTGCCTTTGTCATCCGTTCAGTCTTACGAGGGACCATAGGTCGGTGTGCTCGTTCACGGGTACACATGACATTGGACAAAAGTGTGCACAGGAGTGGGTGCTGGCAAGTTTTGAGTGGACATGAATACGAGCTGGAGTGCAGGATAACGCGAACACAAATGAATGCCAATGACGGTGATTTTCAGCGTGCGTGAATATGAATGAGAGTGATGTTGTCGGCGAGTGTGAGTTAACGTCAGTACACCATGTTCATCACAAACACCTTATAGTATATTACAGCCGTTTCGGGGTTCTGACGCAGACCGCGCATTGCAGACTGCGGTCTGGCCACGCCGATGCAATCCACCGTCAAGTTAAAAACCTGTTTTGGAATTTATCCTAACACCTTTGCCGTTAAAACAAAGCAGATACAGGAATCAAACTCGCAAGTGAGTGCACAAATTAGGTCGTGAGTGACGTGCATGACTAAGAAGAGTACCACCCCAGGCGGGAATCAGACCCGCGACCTCATGGAACGCTGTGACCACAGAGCAACCGCGGTGGTGCCTTGCAAACAAGGCCTCTCATGAATCGCCGTCAGCATCGTTGGTTCTATGTTCACCGCAGGTCGGAGGCCTCTCCCAGGGAATTAATGTACCAATTACCCAAGGCCCTGCACAGGACACACGAGCACTTGGTATGCTCGTGTGTCCCCCTTCACTGTGTCCTTGTCGATTATGCGCGCAAAATATTTCACTATGAATTTTAAAGGGTGTATTTAAATACTTCTGCAACCTTCTTTTAGGAAAGACCATGTGGTACCTACTGGTGTAGAGATGTAGCTTGGCAGGTAAGAAACTGATGTGTTTTTATCTAAAAATAGAATTGATTGATGTTTTGTGGGGCAAGTTGCCTGCTGTCTCAATGAGCAAACTTGATGGCTGAGAATATCTTTGCCATTACGTCAGCGTTCAAAACTTGTCAAAATCTTTAATCGTGGCGCATTAGAAAACACCTTGACACAATATGATTGTAGCGCTTACAGTATTTGAAAGAAAGGTGCTGAAAATAATTACACGAATACAGCAGAATGAAATGCAGGCACTTACATGGGAAATCAAGTAAGCAATTTACCAACGATGTTATGAATGGAAGCACCTGACACTTAATAGAATAAGAAAGCCCTGGAGCAAGCCTCCGGCTCGCAGTGCAAGACTTGTGCACACCTATGATTGTATTGCAGTTTTCATGGCAGAGACCGGACCGTTCAACCTTGCACACTGTAACACTCTGTATTTATCTCTTTCAACTCTTGTACCAACATGTACAAACTGCATGTTGTAAACAGTAAAATAATTGCTATTGTCCTACATATATTTTGCATGTTGATTAAATTCTCATTTTCACATCCGACTTTAAAATTCCACACTGAGAGCTGACCGAGTTAGTGCATTTTTGCGACTAGAAACAGTGCACAAAGTATGAAGGACAATGAAAACACAACGGGAGCACTGACTTGCAACTGAATTTTTATTCATATATATATATATATATATATAGTCATATCATAACAAGCCAACCAACACTGACACCAAGGACAACATAGGGAAAATTACTTGTGCCTAATGAATGAAATAAAGAAACGATAAATTAATGGAAATTAAAGTGGATGAAAAAACAACTTGCCGCAGGTGGGAACCGAACCCACAACCTTCGAAGGTTGTGGGTTCGGTTCCCACCTGCGGCAAGTTGTTTTTTCATCCACTTTAATTTCCATTAATTTATCGTTTCTTTATTTCATTCATTAGGCACAAGTAATTTTCCCTATGTTGTCCTTGGTGTCAGTGTTGGTTGGCTTGTTATGATATGACTAATAAAAATCGGGCCCCTCGGTTAACCCCCTTTCTTCTCGTATATATATATATATATATATATATATATATATATATATATATATATATATATATATACATATATATAAGAGAACGATGCAAACACACCAGGTAATGTGAAAAAAGCAAGCAAATGAAGTGCAGCTGCTATTAACCGCGACTGACATTGCAAGAAATGCTAGAAAACACAAGCATGAGGGACGTCGTGAGTGAATTCCATCAACTGCGACATGCTACTAAATCCATGCAGAAAGCCATGTTAAATGTAGGTGGGCATTATGTGATTCAATGAATTCCACTATATGCTTACAAACCATACAAAATAACATTTTGCTTGAATAAGGGGCAAAGAAGATCAATCTATTAATTGCTACAAATGCCTTAGTCACCAGATTTAAAAAGAGGGAGGACTTTCGTTTCTTTCAAAGATGAAGGAACAATACCTGTTAGAGAATGCTGAGAAATAACAGCAATAATGAGGAGTCCAATGGGAATAATATAATGTATCAAAATGAATTAGGAATTACGTCAGAGACTCCACATTTCTTAAATTTGCAGACATACATCTATATTTTAACAATATTAATAAGAAATACAACCTAAAAAAAACGCCACTACGTTAGTATTTGCCATAGGAAATGAGTTCCTATGGGGCATGCACAATGGCCTCCAATTGAAAATTGTACCAGTAAAGCTCTACCACATGTGTTTGACCCCTGTTGATTGTTCAAGTCCAGCTAAGTCGCACAAGCCTGTTCCCTTAGTCAGTGAAACTCAGAGAAACTTGGCCTTCTTTGTAGAGCAAAGACAGTCGGCAAAAATGAAGCACACAAAGGTACAGGTGAAGATCCAGGTGCTATATCATATTGTCACAAAATCAACCATTACTCTAAAGACGTGCACAGAGTGGAAATGGTTGCATTCCCATACATGTGCTACATAATGACAATCGCCACAAAAACCCATCACATTGCTATTACTTGCACAGGTAATTTTCATCGCTGCTATGGAATGGCTGCCTGACTGCACCACAATCTATAGCAACCAATACACTGGGCATTTCAACTGGTTGATGAAAGCGGGATGGGCACTAGCCAGACTGAAGCAGCGGCACTCCACACACTGTTCATCGCCTAGCCTCGTGCGAGTCACTTAAGATTCGTCACGGACGCTTGCTGACATTGCCTTCAGGCGGGATCATGCCTTTCTGTTAGATTCACGTTTCGCGTCCATGATTTCGTTACTAGGTTTCTGCGTACGTAAGGCGACGCGAAACGAGTGAACGCACTTTGTTCATCGACAAAAGGCGCCCTTACTTTGCAAAGTGATTTGGAAATCGATTGTCAATGCCGGCGCACATCACTTCTGTCTTTTCGAGCTCGTAAGCAGTGTCTCGACGTGGTGCCTAAGGCCAAACGGGCATCCAGCTTTACCAGAAGGCGCAAACACGATGAAAAGAAGCACTACATATGACACAACCTGCAACTTACATTATCCGCGTCGGCACCATATGCAGTTGGCGCTGTGTTACCACGGCTCTTCGAAAGAGGCAGTCCAAATCAGGCGACATGGGATGCTGCTTCGTGGGTGCACTACAGTTCGTTCGAAGCTTATTTAACTTCGTAACGGCAACGTTATTCGTACTCGCAGACATTACACAATGCTCCAGTACTAAAGTACACACCACACAGCCACAAGGAACCACAGCGATCCTCTCACTGCGTGCACGCGCGACGTGTGTAGGCGCCGGCGGTCATTTTCGATTTTAAAACACAGCATCAAACAAATGCTTTATCTATTTAGGCGTAACATATTAAACAACAAAACGATAATACTAGCATTTTGCGTACTTTCTATTAAATGTTCTTTTGTGCGGCGTCATAATGCGTGACAGCAGTGGACTCCACATGGGGTCGTCTGCTGCCACATGCGTGCACCCAGCGCCGGCCTAAAGATTATAGAGGGACCTTGAAGGGGCCCTGAACCACCCCACGGGCTTGGTGAAATAACCCAGTGCGCGGGTAGCATACGCTGTTGTGAAAATCTCAGCCAAGTTCTGCTTGGCCAAGATTTGCCTTCAAACGAACAACTCTGATGCATTAGTTTGTGCATCTCTCGTGAGCGTTACATTGATTTAGGCGAGCTCGGCGATAGCCCGGTTCACAAATTAGTCGTGCACTTGAGAGCGCTGTATAATGTACCAATTCTTTTTTCCCTTTATTTTGATGGCTATATATGTACCCGTATGCAGAAGAAGTGCACATCGCGATGCTATTTTTTTTTTGTCGACGGTATGATATGGGCACTCGAGGCGTGTTCGTGCCGCCGGCACGGCCGTGCTGTCACGCTATCGACGGTGCGCGTAAGGTCCCGCGCGTTGAGGGCTTGGCAACGTTCCCAGAGACGCGAGAGATGTGCATTGCATTTGACTGCAGTGAGAACGACGAAACAGAATGGAGCGTGCGCTCCTCACGCTCCGCTCAATGGACTCTACAGCGGAGCCCGGACAGCGTTCCGCCTTCCGCTGTGCGCATGTGCAAACACTATTGGGGGCGAGCTCCACCACTGAAGAAGCTGGTGCCGCCGTTGGCGTGACGTGGGATGAGGGATCACGTGGACACAGAGGCTGCTTCGGAAGCGCCGAAGCTAGCAGAAAACGAAATTTTAAAGTCCAACCTACGCAGCGGTTCTGAATAAGTGCCGAGGCTTTACCGCCTTGGGTGTCGGCTTGACAACATTTTAAAGTACTATAATAGGTATTGGCTGCCTTTGGAGGCGTGCAGCATGGTAGGCTACGGCTCGGTGCCGCAGTGTCGGACGCACGTAACGGAGCCCGGTGTCAGCCTTATTCACACGTAGCAGCAGGACAAGGAGCTGCGTGAAACTTGGCTAGGGAAACTTAGGACCAGCAGACAGCCATCGGCTACAACTCGGGTGTTCCAGCAAGCACAGACGCGAGGAAGATTTCTGCTACGGCGCCGGGACACCGCGATGTTCGGAGAACAGTAGAAAACGCGCACTGAGAAGCTCGCCCGCGCCCGGCTAATGTCATGACGCTTTATTAATTCTATGAACTTGTTCGTGCTAGATTCTGGAAAGTAATTGAAATGGAAAGGGAGCGGTAAGAAGGGCATTCAAGAAAGGCATGGCATATGGTCATGTTTGTGTTATCAATTAATGCACTGGATTACGAAAAAGAAGCAGAGGGAAATCGCACGCTGAGAAGACCGATAAACATATAGTGCGATGCAACTTGAAAAATAACATTCAAACGTCAGAGAATTTAGAATATGAAAAAAGATTAAATCGTCGGAATGGCACATCACAGTAGCTGTATACGTGTCCAAGTCTCTATAATGAGTTATTTTTGAACAGTTCTGATAGCCATATAAAGCTCACGGCACGGGGCGAAAACGCACTCACAGCGAATGCAAAATATTGTGCCCGGACATGCATGCAGACGTGCAGTCGGCCGCTGGGAACCCGTGCGATCACTGGTTTGAGGCTCCATTCCGTTATGCCCCATTTGGTTATACAGACAGCCCACTATAAGAACATATTTCACATAGGTTACTCTCAGCGTTTGCCTACCTTTCACGCAAGAAGGCGGTTCGGGAGACTCCATCGCGGCGACCGCGCGCAGTGGCGTTTACTGTGCTTATTCGGTTATGAGATAGCGTCTGTAAACGATTGTGTGCTTTCAGTTTGCCCAAGATTATTATATCGAGTCAAAAACTAGCTTCGTTTTGAGAACTCCTACATAAATGTCAAGGAGGGCTGCCGCGTGGTGTTTTGATTGAGCGCCGTGAGCGAAACCTATGAGGAGCGCGCCACGTGATCCCTCATACTACGCAAGGGAGGCGGTTCCGAGAGATGGCGACTCCGTAACTCCTCGCCCCCGATAGCCTCCCCGCCATGCAGCCGCGTTAGGCCTCATTTACACAACCACTCCTCACGCTCCGCTCAATGGAGTCTACAGCGGAGCGAGGACAGCGTTCCGCCTTCCACTGTGCGCAAACACTATATCCTCCCCGCAGGGGCATAGCCAGGGGGGTGGGGGCTTATGGGGCTTCAGCCGCCCCCCCCTCCCCGAAATTTTTTCGTGCTCTCCGTGCACCGCCCAAAGCAACCCCCGGCGCCGGAAATCATTCTGGATTGTGTCTAGAATGCTTTTTGACGCTCGAAAAGACATTTCAGCGCGAAAACTGCGAACTTCGGCTGCATTTCGTGGCAATGCCCATGCACCGGGAGTCACATAACGCCAGCAGCCCCATCCGAGCACAAAGTTTCAAGGGCGTTTTGATTGCGAACGGGCTCGCCGCGGCATCTCGCGGAGGCCGCGGAATCTGCGGAGCGCGTGGATGTCAATTCTGAAACTTTATGGGTATAAAGTTCTCATAAACTTTTGATGCGAAAGGTGCATTGACATTTCCAAACGTGTGCTTTAGATTTTCAATTACGGAAATTTCTGGGTGTAATGTTCCTATAGATATTTTACGCCAAAGGTGCATTGACTTTTCCAAAGTCTTACCTTCGAACATACAACGAGAAGAGCCAAATCAACAAGCTATCAGACAATTTGACAACGCACGCAGCGAGGTCCCATGAGACGAAGCTTCGTGGTGGTTCATTCGCGCCATCATGTCGCATAAAAAAAATACCAGCATTTTTTTCCACCTGTGCCATGTCAAAACACTAAAGCCAGCCAAGGTAACTACGTTCTTATTTTTTTTCTACTTTGACTTTTATTCGCGAGGACACATTGAGGCTCTTCAATTTTTTTTGTGCTCGCTACTCACAGGCTGCCAGAGCCAGCCAGAGCGCATGCATTTTTCTCGTGTTGCCCCAACCACTGCACGGCGCACTTCGGTGCGCGTTCGGTTTTCTCTGGCCGAATGCATTTTCGCCTAGCAGAGCTTTGGACGCTTTCTAGATAGCAGACGAGAAAAAGAAACAATGGTCGCTCACCGCCATCCCTGTGGGGAGACTCGACGGATTGCACCGCGTTCGCTTGAGCGCAACCTCTCCAGAAAAACTTATATGGCGACTATAGCGAGCGATGATAGCGAGCAGTATGCGCATGGTTTTCGGTGGACCAAGCGTCTCGCGTTTTCTTCGATATTCCCTTGGTAGCCACATTAGGTACCCAACGTAGGCATTCGATTGTAGCCAACATACTTTCCTTTGTGTTCCTTCATTTGGGTGTCCGCGCCCCACAAAAGGAAAAAGAAAGAAAAACATTGTTGCGGCACAGCGAATTGTCGCATGGTAAAAGTTTGATTTTGTTACTTCTTTTGCGGAAAGCAATGGGCCATGGGAGGCTTCAGTTGCCGGATACTCTTACTATATTATTGCGATAGCAATTATATGGACACTCCAGGCGCATTCCTGCCGTCGCCGTCGCCCTCATGTTTGTATAAAGTCCAAGGGCGATAACATCGGGAGCGTGCGCCGCATGCTGCATGTGCGAGTGAAAGCATGGGGGGGGGGGGGTGGGAATGGGTGAACCGACGATGGCGGCTTAGTCTAGTTTGCGCAAGGGAGAAAAGGGAGAAGCAAGCGCGCCGCCTTCCGTCACGCGTTATACATACAACGCCGGGCCAGCAACAAGCCACCACTGTGATTGTTAAATTCACGGCATGCCTGAAACTTGCTGCAATCGACGTCGGTACCCTCTGCCACGCTATCCGCTCGGCGGCAGGACTCAACACAGTGGAACGCAGCGACACATACTTCAAAATCCGCACCACACAAAACCTGGTGGCCGTTGACACCTATCGTCGATCTGCTGCCGACAAGCTCGCGGAACTATAGAGCATCCCTATCAATGATGCAGCTTACGAGACAAACACCTACGTGGCCGCTGATCCTATGAACGCACGCGGCGTCATACATGGAATACCCTGCTCGGTCTCCGACGGAGAGCTGCAAAGTATTGTGGAAGTAGAACAAGTGAAACTCCTGACAATCCGCCGAATAGGCACGTCCAACACCGTGATGGTGACGGTGGAAGGCCCACGTTTACCCAGATTTGCCCTTATTAATCGCGTTGTCCAGCTCCTCTACCCATTTCGGCACAGAAGTTCGCTGTGCTCGCACTGCGTCACGCTCGGTCACGCCGCCGACGTATGCCCAAATCGTTCGACGTATTGCATGTGCCATCAATGCAGTAGAACATTTCCCAGTGCGCAAAGCATGCCCCCCCCCCATGAGTGCTTCCCCTACTGCCATAATTGCGGCGGTGAACATTCGCCGACTTCGAAAGACTGCCCAGCAAGAAAAGAAGCGGACCGCGCGGCGCGTTCGCGGGCATCCAAGCACCGTCACCGACGGATACGCAACACGAAGCCCTTCCAGTATACATCAGATTTCCCTGAATTGCCACAGGGGACACACCGTCCCCGTCAACAGGGCACAAGAGTCACTATAAGTGACAAGACCCCAGACACCTCCATCGCTACTTCCAACCGGTTTTCCGTGCTTCGCCAGACGAGTCGCAGCCGGAGTCTCAGTCACTGCCGGAGTCGCAGTCGCAGCCGCAGCCGCAACCGCAGTCGCGCCCGCAACCGCAGCCGAAGTCGCAGTGCCAACCAAACCATCACAAAAAATCTCCAAATGGAAGCCCGCCGTCTAAGGCCGCCAAGCGATCTACCACTCCGGAGCCGGAACGTCCCAGAAATGACAAGAGCCAGCCAACCTCTGGTGACGGTGAGCCAGTCCGTCCAAACCTGCCTACTAATCCCTCACAATCCTCACCTAACACTTCACAGTCAACCCGTTCTATTTTACGGACTCCACTCCTTCATTACTCGTACTCTCAAGCTCTTCAGCGCCCTATGACACCATCTACAACCCCATCGCACATGCCGGACCAAACAAGCATGCAGCGCCTTGAACGAGCGATCCAGGTTTTAACGGCTAAAGTAGACAGCCTCGCGAATGAGGTTGCAGTGATTCGCACGATACAAGCTGAAATGCAATATCTTAAGCAAGAAATTGCACGCACTGATTTCGTCGTTCAACAGCTTGTAGCCAACGCGCAAATATTCGCGCGTGCACAGACATCCACGCAGTCCAAGGTCGATGAGCTCTCCGGCTCGGCAAATCTGTAATATGGCAGGCCCTAATCGACCTTTAGTAATATGGCAATGGAATTGCAGGAGCCTTCGAATGAAGAAAGCTCTCTTACAAAAATTTATCGGCCGAGAAGCGCAGAAACCAGATATCATTTTAATTCAAGAAGCTTGCGGACTTAAATCATTACCGGGATATTAACACTTTACCCAAGGAAATATTACTAAACGAGACAAAAGAGCTCCACAGGGTGTGACCGTTCCCATTACCACTGTAACATACGTGGCCAAACATATTCCAGCTATACAAATCGATACTGATTCCATAAACAATTCGACTCAGGAGCACGTTAGTGTCCAATGCCGCTTCGGCAGCCGTGACGTTCTAATTATCAATGCATACTGGGTCCCAAGTCTCGACTGTCCTTCTCTGAAATGGTTGGACACGTACACAAAGCTACATAAGGACAAAGACGTCATTATAGCTGGGGATTTCAATACACATAACATATCATGGGGCTACCAGCGCACAAATACAGCAGGGCAGCGCCTCGAAAGAAAAATGCAAGATAACGAGTTTACGTCTCTTAATGACACAACCGAGCCCACGCGCCAAGGAAACAGTGTCGAACGTGACTCTAACCCCGACTTAAGCTGGTACCACGGAATCGGGAATGTAAGTTGGGCGAATCTTCACGAAAGTCTTGGAAGTGACCATTACATCATTGAGGTTACTCTAAGCATTCCTCGCTCTAAGGCTCGCTTTGCTAACGCAGCTTCTAGTACACAACTTACTGACTGGCACCGATTCCGATCAGACCTAGATAGGGCCGACGAACAGCCGCACCTACATTCATGGGTGAAGAATATTAGCGAGACGAGGAAAAAGTACACCAAAATGATTGCGCGTACTGTTGAAAACCCACACATAGACTTTCATCTGCTTAACTTATGGGATGAAAGACACAGGATAGTGCAGAATTGGAAGAAACATAAACAGAATCATAGCCTTCGAAAACTTATTGAGCAAATAACAGTAGAAGCACAAGAATACGCGCAAAAACTGTGCACCGAGAACTGGTTAGAAACAGGTGACAAGCTCAACGGCCGCCTTCATACTGCGAGAGTGTGGAATATCTTAAGATCACTTTTGGGCCAAGGAAAACCACGACACGCCATGGACAAGATAATGATGAGCTCTGGCCAGACACGCGAAGAAATAATTGATGAAATTCGTCAGACGTTCTATTCCTTGGATCAAAATGCAGAGAAACTTCCGGATTACTCAACTGAGTCACTCGAAGAGAGTACAACAGGCATAAACAGCCTGTTTACTTTAGCTGAGCTACATACAGCTCTCTCTTCGCTGAAACGAAACACTACGCCTGGCAAAGATGGGATTACTTATAGTACACTTCGTAACTTACCCTCTTCTCAATTAGAACAACTTTTAGAATACATCAACAATATTCGGGAATCCGGAATCCTTCCAGAGGAATGGAAAACGGCAATGATAATACCAATCCCGAAACCCAGCAACCCGGCCAACTGTATCACAAACCTACGTCCTGTATCTTTAACGTCGTGTGTAAGCAAACTGATGGAACGCATGGCCCTTAACCGTCTCAACTGGCACTTAGAAAACAGCAGTGCTTTTCCTTACACAATGACAGGCTTTAGATCACATGGTATCACTCAGGATACCATGCTTCGCATCTCGGAAGATGTGTATCAAAATCACAGTCTCGTACAAACCAGAGTAATCGCAGGTGTAGATATACACAAGGCTTTCGACCACGTGAAACACTCCGCTATCCTCAAGAACCTCTTGACCTTACGAACCGGCACCCGCCTCTACAATTATATTAAAGATTTTTTTACCGGTCGCTCTATACAAATTCAAATCAATGGAGAGCTGTCAGCGCCATACCCTCTGAGTATAGGAGTGCCTCAAGGCTCAATCCTATCACCCACTCTCTTCAATATTGCTTTGCTCGATCTGCCTGCCCGGCTCTCTTCCATCGCACTACTCGAACACAATATTTATGCAGGCGATATTACTACATGGTGTTGCAAGGGGTGCCTAGGTGAACAGGAGCACACCATCCAGTCAGGCTTAGATACCATTCACGAATACGTTAACGGTATTGGGCTTAAGTGTTCTCCAACAAAATCTGAGTACATAGTAGTAACTAATCAAATAGGCCGCCGCGCGGAAGAGCAGCGCCAAAGCATCAGTCTTCATATCGAACACACTGAAATACCGCGCCGATCTAACATCAAAATACTGGGCTTCATCCTTCAGGATGACGGTAGAGCTGAAGTATGGTTGGAAAAAACGATCCGACAACTAAACCAGATATACCACATGTTATCTAAAGTAACACGTAAACACAGAGGACTAAAGGAGCAAGAACTTCGAAGGATTATTGAAGCGCTTGTCTACTCCCGTGTGCTCTACCAACTTCCATATCAATCTCTCACTAAGACCCAGCACTCCAAATTAGAAACGGCGCTCCGCAAATATATGAGATTAGCTTTAGGAGTACCCCGATACGCCGCAAACGACCTTGTGGCCGCCACTGGGCTTTTCAACACACATGATGAACGCACTACAATTTCCAGACAAGCGCAAATTCAAAGGCTTCAAACATCCCCACAAGGGCGCAGACTGCTCGAACATCAAGGATACCAGACAGGTGCCCTACCGCCTTTTCCACCGTTGTATTCACCACCATGGGACTCACTACCCGGATTCACGGTCCTACCCATACCACAATATATGCAGCCGCACAAACACGAAGCTCGCTGCTCCCAGTTAGTCAAACGAATAAATAGGGAAAACCCACTACCAGACACTACGCATTATTATACGGACGCTAGTCACTCGGAGGGTAGATGTCTAACAGCAGTAGTCGGCCCTGACTACGAGCATGTAAACGCACACATAGGAGTCCCCGACCCATCCGACGCAGAGGCTCTTGCTATTCTCGAAGCAGTCACCCGGCCTCATCATCCTACCCAACGCAACTTAATTCGCACCGATAGCCAAGATGCATGCCGCATGTTTCGCGACAACTTGCTACCTGAGCATATACACAGCCTACTTCAATGTCACTTGGACGCACACCCTTCGCTCTGTGTTACCTTGCAGTGGATACCTGGGCACCAAGGCATGGGGGGGGGGGGGGACTCCCGGGCTCATGAGCTCACCCGCGTAGTTAGTTTTCCGGATCCCCCGTGCCTATGGCCATCCGAATTCAGCCCAAGGGAACAAAGAAAGACTTTGCACAAGGCGCGCACATCACTTTTAAAGCAACTTCGCGCCAATGCCGTCGCCTTTATTACTTCCCCTGCTAACCTCTCGCGAGAAGACAGCGCTATTCTCCGAAGACTTCAAACAAACTCAATAGTGGCTCCTCTTTTCCGTCACTATATTCAAGGCCTACCTGGGCCACCGAAATGCCCGAACTGCATGGAATATCCGTCCCTAGAGCACTGGCTATGACATTGCCCTCACACTCAACCGAAACTGCAGTCAGCCCTCTCTAACATTCCCACTAACATCAAGCCACGGTCATGGACGGAGTGGCTCACTCCACCACCCCATGCAACTAACATTTTCCTGCCGGTGCTTATCCAGCACGTCAGAGACGTGTTGCGTGTGAGGACTGGTAGCTGACCGACCAGGGTTGAGCGCCGGACGCTGGCGTAAAAATAAAGGTTTTCTCTCTCTCTCTCTCTCTCTCTCTCTCTCTCTCTCTCTCTCTCTCTCATACACTGAGTTGAACATGGTTGCGCGACGTAATGGACGCTCCAGAAGTTGAGCAGCGTGGTGCCGTGAGGTTTTTGACAGCTGAAGCTGTTTCCGAAAAAGAAATTAGTCGCCGTATGGCTGCCGTGTACATTGAACATAGTATTTCACTGGCCACTGTGAAGCGTTGGAGCAAATGATTCAAAGAAGGACGTGAAAGTTGCAAATAGAATCCAATACCCGGCCAAAGCCACCATGCAATCACCCCCAACATAATTGCAAAGGTTGATGAGCTGATTGGAGAAGAACGGAGGATAACCATCGATGAACTGGCAGAGCGTGCGAACATCAGTCACGGTTCGGGTCACGCCATAATTCATGAACATCTCTGTTGTCGGCTCTTGTGTGCGCAATGGATGCCCAAAATTTTGAACCACCGCCAGAAGACGGAGAAGTTCGGCGCTGCCTTTACTCATCCGATCCGGTACCACAATGAGGACGACGATTTCTTGTATGCAATTGTGATCGGGGACGAACCATCATGCCACTACTACGAGCCTGAAACACGAAGGCAGAATTTACAGTGGAAACATTCGAATTCACCACTGCCAAAGAAAGCAAAGGCTGTCATTTCCAACGGCAAGGTGTTGCTGACTTTTTTTTCGATCTTCAGGGGCCATTACTGGTAGAATTTGCTAAATCTAGAGAGGGTATCAATTGTTTTCGATATTGTGAAACGCCGGACCGGCTGCGCGTCGCAGTCAAGGTGGAAAATTGACGAATGGGGTCATCTTGTTCCATGAAAATGCCCGTCCCCACGTCGCTGATGTGCTTAATACAAAACTGGCAAAGTTCAAGCGGAAACGCTGCAACATCCGCCATACAGCTCAGACCTGTCGCCATGCGACTTCCACACTCTGGGGCAACCAAAAAAACAGCTCAAGGGAACCAGATTCGTGTTGAGCGATGACGTGAAAGAGTCAGTTGCCGTCTTTTTGAAACGGCAACCCAAGGAGCTTTATGAAACAGGGATCACGCGACTCGTTAGTCAATGGGACAAATGTCTAAATACTCATGGATACTACTTTTAAGTAAAGTACCCCATTTGTAAATATATTCGCATTGGCTCACTTTCATTTGACTCGGCCTCGTATATTTTGCAGAACACATGCTTTTTATGCGTGCTCTCTGTTGCGACTATAATTTCGGTGCAATTACTCACGATACACGACCGCTGATAGCTGCTCCTGCGTAATACATTGGAACAAATGACAGCGTCATTGAGATTTTTCACTGGCCGTTGCAAATGTACAAGAATGTAAACAAGGATCTTGAATGACAAAGCAAAGTTTCATTAACATATTCGTCCTCATCTTGTTCATTTCGTGGCCTTTACATTTTTCATATCAGCTGCATGCACTGCTTTGCTCATTTCGAACTGATATAGTTCTAAAGTTCGTGTGATATTTTTTTTTACTTACTAAAGGGGTTGGGACACCAAATTTCGAGGCTTTAAAAAGCATGTTGTGGGCTGCTTCCTCATGCAAGGTCACCCTGAACGAGGTATTGGACGCTGCAAACATTACAAAATAATTTTAATTCAGCTCCAAAGAGTTATTAAAAACTCCTTCTCGAAGTCGAGACTCATGGCTAGCGCGGCGGTTACTACGTCACAGAGGAGGAACGAAAATATTGACGTCATAGCACACTAGCAGAAAACGTGACGTATGATGAGTAGTGATGAAATGCCAATTACGGAACCTGCTGAGCCGAGCGACCGAGCATAGCCTCCACTATGACCGAGCCACAGGCATACAGAAATCCTTTGTTAATGCAAAGAAGCGGTAAGGCGTGCAGACACGGACACAAGAGGAGAGACGTGGACAACGCGAACGCCACACGGCGGCCCGCGAACGGCAAACTGCGTGCGGCGAGTTGCCGTGCGGACGGGCCTTCACACGTTTGAGTGTAACACTAGCCGGCCGACTCCGAAAGGGACCAGGATATGCGGCGTTCGTGTTGTCCGCTTCTCTCCTCGCGTAGTCGCATAGTTCGGCAGCTCGGAGTGGTCTCTCGTTCGCTTGTCCTTTCTCAATGTGAGGGCCCGTCCACGTTACCGGCACGGAAACTTGCCGCACGCCATTTGCCCTTCGCGGGTACCCGTGCGACGGCGGTTTGCTCGCGAACGGCGAGATTTCCTTGCCGTAGAGAGGTCGGGCCCGGGACCCGTTTGTGCGGCAGCCGTACGGCGAAGCGGCCAATAAGCGACCGAGGAGTGGTCCCTCTGGCACCGCCTCTGATCGTTCGGCGCTGCCGATATCGTCGCTAGGCCATTTGTGGTTCACTTCAAAGCTAAAGCATACGGCGCTTCGGAATGAATCACCGACTCTCAAAAGCAGCAATATTTTCGTACCGTTGTTGTCACTCTCCGCAATAATAATAATAATCGCGACATGCACTTCGAATCGCCAGTTGACCTCTGCTGGCCGAGCACGCGTATGCGCGAGCAGACGACGCCACAGGAACGATTCAGAAGCAATATTTTTTATAGCTTGTTTGGACAGTAACGAACGTATGTAATGTGGCCCTGTACAAAAGCTTGGGGGCCAGAGACAAAATTTTCTTGAGTTTTTTACTGGTTGCCCGGATGATCGCGTTTTCTTCTCGCAACTTGCCAGATTGTTCACGTTTGCGTGCCCGGTCAACGGCTCTGGCATTTTGGCTCAAGGTCACTTGAAGGTCACCCACAATGGGAGTTAAAAGCATTTCAGGCTTAAAATGAACATTACCTTCTTCGCTTAATGTTTTTGCTCGGTATTATTAGTTTTTTTAGTTTTAAAGGTGTTTGTCTAATCAGTGAGGGCACAAACAATGGCGATCCGTTGCAAAGGGTACGGCCGCCCCGGCGGTCATTACCATCCCTGAAGAAAACCTAAACAGTTATCAGTGTTAGAAAAGCGCGAAAAGGTTTGCCGAGTCGAAAATGCCTCTGCAAGTGGCTAAAGTAGTCCGAAATCACCGGGGAAGGGGGTGGGGGGCGGCGACGTTCAAAATTTCTATTTACAATAAGACAGAAGTCGTTACACAATTTGCAAAATTACCGCCCCACCCAGCATACATTAGAACTTCTTTCTGGGCGAGTTGGTGCATACTTGACATAAAAATTGTAACAGCGCCAACACATGCAACCACAAAGTAACAAGGACGAGACACAATTGAGCGCTTGTGTTCGTCCTTGTTACTTTGTGGTTGCATGTGTTTGCGCTGTTACAATTTTTATGTCATCCAGCATACAGACGATGACATTAGCCTGAAATCCCGTCCCTTGTTGAAAGGCGTGGTTGCTGGTGCGATGTAGACAAGCCAAAGCAGCGCGAACTCAGTATTCCTTAGAAGCTGCGGCGTATGTTGACACATGCTCCTCTCACGACTTATCTCACTATTCCTGTAGGTATACGAGAGGCCCATTGCCCCCCCCCCCCATATATAGCGTGGACAGTTGCTCACCTCAACACACTATGTTGATGCAAGAAAGTTAATAATGATAATGATGACGATTATGAGTTAAGTCCCCTGTGGAACGCGGTGGTGTCATGTTCCGCAACACTCCAGCACACGAATAAAGCTCATATCCAACATCAATATCTTTGAATACGTTTGAATTCCAACTGCTTGCTGTTAGCATCACCAAGCGCATCATTACACCCCATTCTCACGCTATGCACCTATTTTCGTTCGCCGTCACACGTACGGTTTCTCATACATACCTGAGCGCCATCAAAATACCAAACAACCTTTCTTTAGGTTTATACTGCGCTAGCGTGTACCCTCTGATTACTTTCCTTAAGCCTTTATAGGCTTCATGAACGCCGAGTAGAACTTTGTCAACTTTTAGATGGGTGCATTGTGCCGGTCTAAGATAGCCGTAATTATCTCCCCCGTACTTTTGCATGGCATCCACGGAATATCTTCTTTTACAATTTAGCGTTCTCAGACAGCTTCCCCTAAAGCACCCCCCCCCCCCAAAGAAAAGAAAGAAAAGTGCAACGCCCCTCCGATCATTCTAGAAAATTGCCTTATTATTTTTCTCCCTATCTCAATGTTTTCTATTGTTGTCTTACTCTAAACACTGCTTACCATTGCCACGAAAAAAAAAGAACAATGAATGGCAGCGCAGCATATCGACTGGAATGGCGACTGTTCTTTAAGGACACTACTCCGCGATTCTTGAAAATCCTTTTTTGTAAGCAGTTGGTCTGGGCAACTACTCCAAATCGCCGAAGTTCAGCAGCACAGATCCTGCAGCCCACCCTCGTAGGAATCAGCGACAACTCTTACCACATAGCCTCTAGGATCGGGCTGAAAATCACGGGTGACACCAGATCTCGGAGGTCTTGACTACTGAAGCGCGGTGTCGTTTTTAGTCGAAGCTTAACTACTGTGAATCGGCGTTTTTTTCTGCTCTCCTCCACGTTGGAGCACATTCCGTAACTCTGCTAGGCCTAATCGAGAAAGAGCTTTGAATTGAGGTCCCTTTGATGTACACATGCTCGAGGCAATCGGGACATAATGCAAAAGGATAGACAGTTGGGTGAGTTGATATAGTAACATATTCTCGGATTGTAGCGTTAAGTGGGGGGGTGGGGGACACACACACACACACAGAGACTAGAAGACGGGATGAGCGCTCGTCCTGTCTTCTTCTAGTCTGTGTGTGTGTGTGTGTGTGTGTGTCACTTCGCGCTACAATCCGAGAATATGCAACCGAGATCGCTCCCTTGCACGCGCATACCTCCTGGATGCCGTAGTCGTGCGGCAGGAGCGGTGTTGTCTTGAGGAGCTGGCGCGGCTTGAGGAGCAGCACGTCGACGCGGTACTTTCTTTGCGGCCGGTACGCGGCGCCCGCCCTGAGGAACTCGTAGAAGAGGCGCATGGCAGCGGCCACGGCCTCGCGGCTGGGTCGCGCGTCGGGGCGGGCGTCGAGGGGGATGTCGATGGCTGGTTCCCGCCTCGTCTCGTAGCTGGAATTCTCGCTCAGCCGGCTCCTCACCTGCGCGCGAAAGAGGAATTCGGGGACGAGCTCGAGTCTGAGGCCCAGCACCAGATGCTCTTTCGAGACTTTAGCGCGCACAAAGACAGGACGTGCAACGAAGAATGGACACACACATGTTCGACGTCCTGTCTTTGCGCGCGCAAAATTCCCTGAAGGAACCTTGCACAACCAACTCGCCCGAAATATAACGCTTCTGAACCAAATGCTCCTCTGCGCCAACGCGCGTGCGTTGCGAAGTATATACCAGACGCATATAGCGAAGGTTCGGCGCAGTTAACATCCGTATTGCGACGTTACCGTTTTTGTGAAAGAGCCACTCGCACGGCGCGCATTAGGGCGCGTTGTAAAAGAAAAAAGCATGCGCACTTGACGCGCGGTAGGAGTTATCAAACACTCACTCACTCAACCAATCAGCAATACACTTATTCAATCAAGTCAGTGAGCCAGACAAGCAGCCAGCCAGCCAATGAGTCTCTCAATTAAGCATTTAGCTGTCAGTGTTACAAAGCGTGTGCAAAAAAAAAACAAGATAAGGTCTGAGACTCGCTGGCAACCACGTCCGCAATTCACCGATCCATACCCGCTCCGCGACACTCTCAAGGCCATTATACACATATGCATAAACACCAAAAAATAGCCGGTTTTGATGTTTATTCGACGTTTGATGTAATCCGAAGTACGTTAGACGTAATTATTGGACGTTTATTAGTTCCCACTCCGTACACAAGGGTCACGTGTGATGTGGCTCATGCGTAAGTGTGCGGAGGCGAAGTAAACCATGCGGCTTTCTTTTTGCTCAACCGAGGAACGTCAGGGTTAAGGTACTGGACGATGAACGCCACGAAGACGTCCGTCTCTTGCTCCTCTCTGCTGACCGCGGAGCGCAACCTCCGGTGGGCAGAGTGCATGTCCAGAAAACGAGGTGCTCCGACCAGGAAAGTCAGGCAGCCCACGAACTCACCGGAGGCCAGAAGCTGCACGGCCACTTCGAAGGCGACCATGGCACCGAACGTGTAGCCAGCCAGGTAGTACGGCCCTTCCGCCTGTACTTCACGCAGTCTCTGCAGGGTTATGAACATGCGGATATGTATGCATCAGATCTCACCGCAGCACATATGTTTACTATGGCGAGCTGGTGAAGGAAGGAAGCTGAGAACACTAATAGGCATTCTGAATCGGTCACAGCGCGACGCGACACTGTTATCTGTGCCCCCTGCGTCGCAGACAGCGACAATTACAGGGCTCCGAAGTAAATGAGACGTGATAACAATTTGACTTCCGCCCACAAGATGACTTGGGCACCAACGCCTGCGCAACCCCTGCTACTCCTGAGTTCACTTGTTTTATGTGTTCAGTGCGATTCCAGTGTTTCCACAAGCAACTCTGACAATAAAAGAACATTGCGTACTTGGTGTGCCATCTATGGAGAGGTTCCGCTTCTAGAAAAAAACACACACACGAATTCTCAAGATCACACAAGACAAAAAAAATTCAGCACCAAAGGAGGACGTTGATGTTTCTTTTTTACTTTGTTTTTACAGCTTCGAAGAGGCTTGGCAAGTTGTGCAGACACGTGAACCAGGAAAGCCTCAGGAGCAAGAATTGTGACGGCAACGCTAGAACGTTTGTAGATCACTCATTAAGGGGCTGTCTACAATCAAGATTTATTGGTTGAGTTGGTTTATTAATATTCAAATTGATGGGAAATATTTGGATCGGCGTTCGAAAGCGGTGGTGATAGGGAAACAAACAAAAAACCATGTGTATTTTCGTAATCTGTTCAGCAGTAATCTGCCTTTGTCATCCGTTCAGTCTTACGAGGGACCATAGGTCGGTGTGCTCGTTCACGGGTACACATGACATTGGACAAAAGTGTGCACAGGAGTGGGTGCTGGCAAGTTTTGAGTGGACATGAATACGAGCTGGAGTGCAGGATAACGCGAACACAAATGAATGCCAATGATGGTGATTTTCAGCGTGCGTGAATATGAATGAGAGTGATGTTGTCGGCGAGTGTGAGTTAACGTCAGTACACCATGTTCATCACAAACACCTTATAGTATATTACAGCCGTTTCGGGGTTCTGAGGCAGACCGCGCATTGCAGACTGCGGTCTGGCCACGCCGATGCAATCCACCGTCAAGTTAAAAACCTGTTTTGGAATTTATCCTAACACCTTTGCCGTTAAAACAAAGCAGATACAGGAATCAAACTCGCAAGTGAGTGCACAAATTAGGTCGTGAGTGACGTGCATGACTAAGAAGAGTACCACCCCAGGCGGGAATCAGACCCGCGACCTCATGGAACGCTGTGACCACAGAGCAACCGCGGTGGTGCCTTGCAAACAAGGCCTCTCATGAATCGCCGTCAGCATCGTTGGTTCTATGTTCACCGCAGGTCGGAGGCCTCTCCCAGGGAATTAATGTACCAATTACCCAAGGCCCTGCACAGGACACACGAGCACTTGGTATGCTCGTGTGTCCCCCTTCACTGTGTCCTTGTCGATTATGCGCGCAAAATATTTCACTATGAATTTTAAAGGGTGTATTTAAATACTTCTGCAACCTTCTTTTAGGAAAGACCATGTGGTACCTACTGGTGTAGAGATGTAGCTTGGCAGGTAAGAAACTGATGTGTTTTTATCTAAAAATAGAATTGATTGATGTTTTGTGGGACAAGTTGCCTGCTGTCTCAATGAGCAAACTTTATGGCTGAGAATATCTTTGCCATTACGTCAGCGTTCAAAACTTGTCAAAATCTTTAATCGTGGCGCATTAGAAAACACCTTGACACAATATGATTGTAGCGCTTACAGTAATTGAAAGAAAGGTGCTGAAAATAATTACATGAATACAGCAGAATGAAATGCAGGCACTTACATGGGAAATCAAGTAAGCAATTTACCAACGATGTTATGAATGGAAGCACCTGACACTTAATAGAATAAGAAAGCTCTGGAGCAAGCCTCCGGCTCGCAGTGCAAGACTTGTGCACACCTATGATTGTATTGCAGTATTCATGGCAGAGACCGGACCGTTCAACCTTGCACACTGTAACACTCTGTATTTATCTCTCTCAACTCTTGTACCGACATGTACAAACTGCATGTTGTAAACAGTAAAATAATTGCTATTGTCCTACATATATTTTGCATGTTGATTAAATTCTCATTTTCACATCCGACTTTAAAGTTCCACACTGAGAGCTGACCGAGTTAGTGCATTTTTGCGACTAGAAACAGTGCACAAAGTATGAAGGACAATGAAAACACAACGGGAGCACTGACTTGCAACTGAATTTTTATTCATATATATATATATATATATATATATATATATATATATATATATATATATATATATATATATAGTCATATCATAACAAGCCAACCAACACTGACACCAAGGACAACATAGGGAAAATTACTTGTGCCTAATGAATGAAATAAAGAAACGATAAATTAATGGAAATTAAAGTGGATGAAAAAACAACTTGCCGCAGGTGGGAACCGAACCCACAACCTTCGCGAAGGTTGTGGGTTCGGTTCCCACCTGCGGCAAGTTGTTTTTTCATCCACTTTAATTTCCATTAATTTATCGTTTCTTTATTTCATTCATTAGGCACAAGTAATTTCCCCGATGTTGTCCTTGGTGTCAGTGTTGGTTGGCTTGTTATGATATGACTAATAAAAATCGGGCCCCTCGGTTAACCCCCTTTCTTCTCGTATATATATATATACATATATATATAAGAGAACGATGCGAACACACCAGGTAATGTGAAAAAAGCAAGCAAATGAAGTGCAGCTGCTATTAACCGCGACTGACATTGCAAGAAATGCTAGAAAACACAAGCATGAGTGACGTCGTGAGTGAATTCCATCAACTGCGACATGCTACTAAATCCATGCAGAAAGCCATGTTAAATGTAGGTGGGCATTACGTGATTCAATGAATTCCACTATATGCTTACAAACCATACAAAATAACATTTTGCTTGAATAAGGGGCAAAGAAGATCAATCTATTAATTGCTACAAATGCCTTAGTCACCAGATTTAAAAAGAGGGAGGACTTTCGTTTCTTTCAAAGATGAAGGAACGATACCTGTTAGAGAATGCTGAGAAATAACAGCAATAATGAGGAGTCCAATGGGAATAATATAATGTATCAAAATGAATTAGGAATTACGTCAGAGACTCCACATTTCTTAAATTTGCAGACATACATCTATATTTTAACAATATTAATAAGAAATACAACCTAAAAAAAACGCCACTACGTTAGTATTTGCCATAGGAAATGAGTTCCTATGGGGCATGCACAATGGCCTCCAATTGAAAATTGTACCAGTAAAGCTCTACCACGTGTTTGACCCCTGTTGATTGCTTCAAGTCCAGCTAAGTCGCACAAGCCTGTTCCCTTAGTCAGTGAAACTCAGAGAAACTTGGCCTTCTTTGTAGAGCAAAGACAGTCGGCAAAAATGAAGCACACAAAGGTACAGGTGAAGATCCAGGTGCTATATCATATTGTCACAAGATGAACCATTTATCTAAAGACGTGCACAGAGTGGAAATGGTTGCATTCCCATACATGTGCTACATAATGACAATCGCCACAAAAACCCATCACATTGCTATTACTTGCACAGGTAATTTTCATCGCTGCTATGGAATGGCTGCCTGACTGCACCACAATCTATAGCAACCAATACACTGGGCATTTCAACTGGTTGATGAAAGCGGGATGGGCACTAGCCAGACTGAAGCAGCGGCACTCCACACACTGTTCATCGCCTAGCCTCGTGCGAGTCACTTAAGATTCGTCACGGACGCTTGCTGACATTGACTTCAGGCGGGATCATGCCTTTCTGTTAGATTCACGTTTCGCGTCCATGATTTCGTTACTAGGTTTCTGCGTACGTAAGGCGACGCGAAACGAGTGAACGCACTTTGTTCATCGACAAAAGGCGCCCTTACTTTGCAAAGTGATTTGGAAATCGATTGTCAATGCCGGCGCACATCACTTCTGTCTTTTCGAGCTCGTAAGCAGTGTCTCGACGTGGTGCCTAAGGCCAAACGGGCATCCAGCTTTACCAGAAGGCGCAAACACGATGAAAAGAAGCACTACATATGACACAACCTGCAACTTACATTATCCGCGTCGGCACCATATGCAGTTGGCGCTGTGTTACCACGGCTCTTCGAAAGAGGCAGTCCAAATCAGGCGACATGGGATGCTGCTTCGTGGATGCACTACAGTTCGTTCGAAGCTTATTTAACTTCGTAACGGCAACGTTATTCGTACTCGCAGACATTACACAATGCTCCAGTACTAAAGTACACACCACACAGCCACAAGGAACCACAGCGATCCTCTCACTGCGTGCACGCGCGACGTGTGTAGGCGCCGGCGGTCATTTTCGATTTTAAAACACAGCATCAAACAAATGCTTTATCTATTTAGGCTTAACATATTAAACAACAAAACGATAATACTAGCATTTTGCGTACTTTCTATTAAATGTTCTTTTGTACGGCGTCATAATGCGTGACAGCAGTGGACTCCACATGGGGTCGTCTGCTGCCACATGCGTGCACCCAGCGCCGGCCTAAAGATTATAGGGGGACCTTGAAGGGGCCCTGAACCACCCCACGGGCTTGGTGAAATAACCCAGTGCGCGGGTAGCATACGCTGTTGTGAAAATCTCAGCCAAGTTCTGCTTGGCCAAGATTTGCCTTCAAACGAACAACTCTGATGCATTAGTTTGTGCATCTCTCGTGAGCGTTACATTGATTTAGGCGAGCTCGGCGATAGCCCGGTTCACAAATTAGTCGTGCACTTGAGAGCGCTGTATAATGTACCAATTCTTTTTTCCCTTTATTTTGATGGCTATATATGTACCCGTATGCAGAAGAAGTGCACATCGCGATGCTATTTTTTTTTTTGTCGACGGTATGATATGGGCACTCGAGGCGTGTTCGTGCCGCCGGCACGGCCGTGCTGTCACGCTATCGACGGTGCGCGTAAGGTCCCGCGCGTTGAGGGCTTGGCAACGTTCCCAGAGACGCGAGAGATGTGCATTGCATTTGACTGCAGTGAGAACGACGAAACAGAATGGAGCGTGCGCTCCTCACGCTCCGCTCAATGGACTCTACAGCGGAGCCCGGACAGCGTTCCGCCTTCCGCTGTGCGCATGTGCAAACACTATTGGGGGCGAGCTCCACCACTGAAGAAGCTGGTGCCGCCGTTGGCGTGACGTGGGATGAGGGATCACGTGGACACAGAGGCTGCTTCGGAAGCGCCGAAGCTAGCAGAAAACGAAATTTTAAAGTCCAACCTACGCAGCGGTTCTGAATAAGTGCCGAGGCTTTACCGCCTTGGGTGTCGGCTTGACAACATTTTAAAGTACTATAATAGGTATTGGCTGCCTTTGGAGGCGTGCAGCATGGTAGGCTACGGCTCGGTGCCGCAGTGTCGGACGCACGTAACGGAGCCCGGTGTCAGCCTTATTCACACGTAGCAGCAGGACAAGGAGCTGCGTGAAACTTGGCTAGGGAAACTTAGGACCAGCAGACAGCCATCGGCTACAACTCGGGTGTTCCAGCAAGCACAGACGCGAGGAAGATTTCTGCTACGGCGCCGGGACACCGCGATGTTCGGAGAACAGTAGAAAACGCGCACTGAGAAGCTCGCCCGCGCCCGGCTAATGTCATGACGCTTTATTAATTCTATGAACTTGTTCGTGCTAGATTCTGGAAAGTAATTGAAATGGAAAGGGAGCGGTAAGAAGGGCATTCAAGAAAGGCATGGCATATGGTCATGTTTGTGTTATCAATTAATGCACTGGATTACGAAAAAGAAGCAGAGGGAAATCGCACGCTGAGAAGACCGATAAACATATAGTGCGATGCAACTTGAAAAATAACATTCAAACGTCAGAGAATTTAGAATATGAAAAAAGATTAAATCGTCGGAATGGCACATCACAGTAGCTGTATACGTGTCCAAGTCTCTATAATGAGTTATTTTTGAACAGTTCTGATAGCCATATAAAGCTCACGGCACGGGGCGAAAACGCACTCACAGCGAATGCAAAATATTGTGCCCGGACATGCATGCAGACGTGCAGTCGGCCGCTGGGAACCCGTGCGATCACTGGTTTGAGGCTCCATTCCGTTATGCCCCATTTGGTTATACAGACAGCCCACTATAAGAACATATTTCACATAGGTTACTCTCAGCGTTTGCCTACCTTTCACGCAAGAAGGCGGTTCGGGAGACTCCATCGCGGCGACCGCGCGCAGTGGCGTTTACTGTGCTTATTCGGTTATGAGATAGCGTCTGTAAACGATTCTGTGCTTTCAGTTTGCCCAAGATTATTATATCGAGTCAAAAACTAGCTTCGTTTTGAGAACGCCTACATAAATGTCAAGGTGGGCTGCCGCGTGGTGTTTTGATTGAGCGCCGTGAGCGAAACCTATGAGGAGCGCGCCACGTGATCCCTCATACTACGCAAGGGAGGCGGTTCCGAGAGATGGCGACTCCGTAACTCCTCGCCCCCGATAGCCTCCCCGCCATGCAGCCGCGTTAGGCCTCATTTACACAACCACTCCTCACGCTCCGCTCAATGGAGTCTACAGCGGAGCGAGGACAGCGTTCCGCCTTCCACTGTGCGCAAACACTATATCCTCCCCGCAGGGGCATAGCCAGGGGGGGGGGGGGCTTATGGGGCTTCAGCCGCCCCTCCCTCCCCGAAATTTTTTCGTGCTTTCCGTGCACCGCCCAAAGCAACCCCCGGCGCCGGAAATCATTCTGGATTGTGTCTAGAATGCTTTTTGACGCTCGAAAAGACATTTCAGCGCGAAAACTGCGAACTTGGGCTGCATTTCGTGGCAACGCCCATGCACCGGGAGTCACATAACGCCAGCAGCCCCATCCGAGCACAAAGTTTCAAGGGCGTTTTGATTGCGAACGGGCTCGCCGCGGCATCTCGCGGAGGCCGCGGAATCTGCGGAGCGCGTGGATGTCAATTCTGAAACTTTATGGGTATAAAGTTCTCATAAACTTTTGATGCGAAAGGTGCATTGACATTTCAAAACGTGTGCTTTAGATTTTCAATTACGGAACTTTCTGGGTTTAATGTTCCTATAAATATTTTACGCCAAAGGTGCATTGACTTTTCCAAAGTCTTACCTTCGAACATACAACGAGAAAAGCCAAATCAACAAGCTATCAGACAATTTGACAACGCACGCAGCGAGGTCCCATGAGACGAAGCTTCGTGGTGGTTCATTCGCGCCATCATGTCGCATAAAAAAAATACCAGCATTTTTTTTCACCTGTGCCATGTCAAAACACTAAAGCCAGCCAAGGTAACTACGTTCTTATTTTTTTTCTACTTTGACTTTTATTCGCGAGGACACATTGAGGCTCTTCAATTTCTTTTGTCCTCGCTACTCACAGGCTGCCAGAGCCAGCCAGAGCGCATGCATTTTTCTCGTGTTGCCCCAACCACTGCACGGCGCACTTCGGTGCGCGTTCGGTTTTCTCTGGCCGAATGCATTTTCGCCTAGCAGAGCTTTGGACGCTTTCTAGATAGCAGACGAGAAAAAGAAACAATGGTCGCTCACCGCCATCCCTGTGGGGAGACTCGACGGATTGCACCGCGTTCGCTTGAGCGCAACCTCTCCAGAAAAACTTATATGGCGACTATAGCGAGCGATGATAGCGAGCAGTATGCGCATGGTTTTCGGTGGACCAAGCGTCTCGCGTTTTCTTCGATATTCCCTTGGTAGCCACATTAGGTACCCAACGTAGGCATTCGATTGTAGCCAACATACTTTCCTTTGTGTTCCTTCATCTGGGTGTCCGCGCCCCACAAAAGGAAAAAGAAAGAAAAACATTGTTGCGGCACAGCGAAATGTCGCATGGTAAAAGTTTGATTTTGTTACTTCTTTTGCGGAAAGCAATGGGCCATGGGAGGCTTCAGTTGCCGGATACTCTTACTATATTATTGCGATAGCAATTATATGGACACTCCAGGCGCATTCCTGCCGTCGCCGTCGCCCTCATGTTTGTATAAAGTCCAAGGGCGATAACATCGTGAGCGTGCGCCGCATGCTGTATGTGCGAGTGAAAGCATGGGGGGGGGGGGGGGGAATGGGTGAACCGACGATGGCGGCTTAGTCTAGTTTGCGCAAGGGAGAAAAGGGAGAAGCAAGCGCGCCGCCTTCCGTCACGCGTTATACATACAACGCCGGGCCAGCAACAAGCCACCACTGTGATTGTTAAATTCACGGCATGCCTGAAACTTGCTGCAATCGACGTCGGTACCCTCTGCCACGCTATCCGCTCGGCGGCAGGACTCAACACAGTGGAACGCAGCGACACATACTTCAAAATCCGCACCACACAAAACCTGGTGGCCGTTGACACCTATCGTCGATCTGCTGCCGACAAGCTCGCGGAACTATAGAGCATCACTATCAATGATGCAGCTTACGAGACAAACACCTACGTGGCCGCTGATCCTATGAACGCACGCGGCGTCATACATGGAATACCCTGCTCGGTCTCCGACGGAGAGCTGCAAAGTATTGTGGAAGTAGAACAAGTGAAACTCCTGACAATCCGCCGAATAGGCACGTCCAACACCGTGATGGTGACGGTGGAAGGCCCACGTTTACCCAGATTTGCCCTTATTAATCGCGTTGTCCAGCTCCTCTACCCATTTCGGCACAGAAGTTCGCTGTGCTCGCACTGCTTCACGCTCGGTCACGCCGCCGACGTATGCCCAAATCGTTCGACGTATTGCATGTGCCATCAATGCAGTAGAACATTTCCCAGTGCGCAAAGCATACCCCCCGCCCCCCCATGAGTGCTTCCCCTACTGCCATAATTGCGGCGGTGAACATTCGCCGACTTCGAAAGACTGCCCAGCAAGAAAAGAAGCGGACCGCGCGGCGCGTTCGCGGGCATCCAAGCACCGTCACCGACGGATACGCAACACGAAGCCCTTCCAGTATACATCAGATTTCCCTGAATTGCCACAGGGGACACACCGTCCCCGTCAACAGGGCACAAGAGTCACTATAAGTGACAAGACCCCAGACACCTCCATCGCTACTTCCAACCGGTTTTCCGTGCTTCGCCAGACGAGTCGCAGCCGGAGTCTCAGTCACTGCCGGAGTCGCAGTCGCAGCCGCAGCCGCAACCGCAGTCGCGCCCGCAATCGCAGCCGAAGTCGCAGTGCCAACCAAACCATCACAAAAAATTTCCAAATGGAAGCCCGCCGTCTAAGGCCGCCAAGCGATCTACCACTCCGGAGCCGGAACGTCCCAGAAATGACAAGAGCCAGCCAACCTCTGGTGACGGTGAGCCAGTCCGTCCAAACCTGCCTACTAATCCCTCACAATCCTCACCTAACACTTCACAGTCAACCCGTTCTATTTTACGGACTCCACTCCTTCATTACTCGTACTCTCAAGCTCTTCAGCGCCCTATGACACCATCTACAACCCCATCGCACATGCCGGACCAAACAAGCATGCAGCGCCTTGAACGAGCGATCCAGGTTTTCACGGCTAAAGTAGACAGCCTCGCGAATGAGGTTGCAGTGATTCGCACGATACAAGCTGAAATGCAATATCTTAAGCAAGAAATTGCACGCACTGATTTCGTCGTTCAACAGCTTGTAGCCAACGCGCAAATATTCGCGCGTGCACAGACATCCACGCAGTCCAAGGTCGATGAGCTCTCCGGCTCGGCAAATCTGTAATATGGCAGGCCCTAATCGACCTTTAGTAATATGGCAATGGAATTGCAGGAGCCTTCGAATGAAGAAAGCTCTCTTACAAAAATTTATCGGCCGAGAAGCGCAGAAACCAGATATCATTTTAATTCAAGAAGCTTGCGGACTTAAATCATTACCGGGATATTAACACTTTACCCAAGGAAATATTACTAAACGAGACAAAAGAGCTCCACAGGGTGTGACCGTTCCCATTACCACTGTAACATACGTGGCCAAACATATTCCAGCTATACAAATCGATACTGATTCCATAAACAATTCGACTCAGGAGCACGTTAGTGTCCAATGCCGCTTCGGCAGCCGTGACGTTCTAATTATCAATGCATACTGGGTCCCAAGTCTCGACGGTCCTTCTCTGAAATGGTTGGACACGTACACAAAGCTACATAAGGACAAAGACGTCATTATAGCTGGGGATTTCAATACACATAACATATCATGGGGCTACCAGCGCACAACTAAAGCAGGGCAGCGCCTCGAAAGAAAAATGCAAGATAACGAGTTTACGTCTCTTAATGACACAACCGAGCCCACGCGCCAAGGAAACAGTGTCGAACGTGACTCTAACCCCGACTTAAGCTGGTACCACGGAATCGGGAATGTAAGTTGGGCGAATCTTCACGAAAGTCTTGGAAGTGACCATTACATCATTGAGGTTACTCTAAGCATTCCTCGCTCTAAGGCTCGCTTTGCTAACGCAGCTTCTAGTACACAACTTACTGACTGGCACCGATTCCGATCAGACCTAGATAGGGCCGACGAACAGCCGCACCTACATTCATGGGTGAAGAATATTAGCGAGACGAGGAAAAAGTACACCAAAATGATTGCGCGTACTGTTGAAAACCCACACATAGACTTTCATCTGCTTAACTTATGGGATGAAAGACACAGGATAGTGCAGAATTGGAAGAAACATAAACAGAATCATAGCCTTCGCAAACTTATTGAGCAAATAACAGTAGAAGCACAAGAATACGCGCAAAAACTGTGCACCGAGAACTGGTTAGAAACAGGTGACAAGCTCAACGGCCGCCTACATACTGCGAGAGTGTGGAATATCTTAAGATCACTTTTGGGCCAAGGAAAACCACGACACGCCATGGACAAGATAATGATGAGCTCTGGCTGACACGCGAAGAAATAATTGATGAAATTCGTCAGACGTTCTATTCCTTGGATCAAAATGCAGCAAAACTTCCGGATTACTCAACTGAGTCACTCGAAGAGAGTACAACAGGCATAAACAGCCTGTTTCCTTTAGCTGAGCTACATACAGCTCTCTCTTCGCTGAAACGAAACACTACGCCTGGCAAAGATGGGATTACTTATAGTACACTTCGTAACTTACCCTCTTCTCAATTAGAACAACTTTTAGAATACATCAACAATATTCGGGAATCCGGAATCCTTCCAGAGGAATGGAAAACGGCAATGATAATACCAATCCCGAAACCCAGCAACCCGGCCAACTGTATCACAAACCTACGTCCTGTATCTTTAACGTCGTGTGTAAGCAAACTGATGGAACGCATGGCCCTTAACCGTCTCAACTGGCACTTAGAAAACAGCAGTGCTTTTCCTTACACAATGACAGGCTTTAGATCACATGGTATCACTCAGGATACCATGCTTCGCATCTCGGAAGATGTGTATCAAAATCACAGTCTCGTACAAACCAGAGTAATCGCAGGTGTAGATATACACAAGGCTTTCGACCACGTGAAACACTCCGCTATCCTCAAGAACCTCTTGACCTTACGAACCGGCACCCGCCTCTACAATTATATTAAAGATTTTTTTACCGGTCGCTCTATACAAATTCAAATCAATGGAGAGCTGTCAGCGCCATACCCTCTGAGTATAGGAGTGCCTCAAGGCTCAATCCTATCACCCACTCTCTTCAATATTGCTTTGCTCGATCTGCCTGCCCGGCTCTCTTCCATCGCACTACTCGAACACAATATTTATGCAGGCGATATTACTACATGGTGTTGCAAGGGGTGCCTAGGTGAACAGGAGCACACCATCCAGTCAGGCTTAGATACCATTCACGAATACGTTAACGGTATTGGGCTTAAGTGTTCTCCAACAAAATCTGAGTACATAGTAGTAACTAATCAAATAGGCCGCCGC
Source organism: Dermacentor variabilis (assembly GCF_050947875.1). Lineage (NCBI taxonomy): Eukaryota > Metazoa > Arthropoda > Arachnida > Ixodida > Ixodidae > Dermacentor > Dermacentor variabilis. The sequence continues at coordinate 28,943,803 of NC_134575.1, read as the reverse complement.
GCGGAAGAGCAGCGCCAAAGCATCAGTCTTCATATCGAACACACTGAAATACCGCGCCGATCTAACATCAAAATACTGGGCTTCATCCTTCAGGATGACGGTAGAGCTGAAGTATGGTTGGAAAAAACGATCCGACAACTAAACCAGATATACCACATGTTATCTAAAGTAACACGTAAACACAGAGGACTAAAGGAGCAAGAACTTCGAAGGATTATTGAAGCGCTTGTCTACTCCCGTGTGCTCTACCAACTTCCATATCAATCTCTCACTAAGACCCAGCACTCCAAATTAGAAACGGCGCTCCGCAAATATATGAGATTAGCTTTAGGAGTACCCCGATTCGCCGCAAACGACCTTGTGGCCGCCACCTGGCTTTTCAACACACTTGATGAACGCACTACAATTTCCAGACAAGCGCAAATTCAAAGGCTTCAAACATCCCCACAAGGGCGCAGACTGCTCGAACATCAAGGATACCAGACAGGTGCCCTACCGCCTTTTCCACCGTTGTATTCACCACCATGGGACTCACTACCCGGATTCACGGTCCTACCCATACCACAATATATGCAGCCGCACAAACACGAAGCTCGCTGCTCCCAGTTAGTCAAACGAATAAATAGGGAAAACCCACTACCAGACACTACGTATTATTATACGGACGCTAGTCACTCGGAGGGTAGATGTCTAACTGCAGTAGTCGGCCCTGACTACGAGCATGTAAACGCACACATAGGAGTCCCCGACCCATCCGACGCAGAGGCTCTTGCTATTCTCGAAGCAGTCACCCGGCCTCATCATCCTACCCAACGCAACTTAATTCGCACCGATAGCCAAGATGCATGCCGCATGTTTCGCGACAACTTGCTACCTGAGCATATACACAGCCTACTTCAATGTCACTTGGACGCACACCCTTCGCTCTGTGTTACCTTGCAGTGGATACCTGGGCACCAAGGCATGGGGGGGGGGGGGGACTCCCGGGCTCATGAGCTCACCCGCGTAGTTAGTTTTCCGGGTCCCCCGTGCCTATGGCCATCCGAATTCAGCCCAAGGGAACAAAGAAAGACTTTGCACAAGGCGCGCACATCACTTTTAAAGCAACTTCGCGCCAATGCCGTCGCCTTTATTACTCCCCCTGCTAACCTCTCGCGAGAAGACAGCGCTATTCTCCGAAGACTTCAAACAAACTCAATAGTGGCTCCTCTTTTCCGTCACTATATTCAAGGCCTACCTGGGCCACCGAAATGCCCGAACTGCATGGAATATCGGTCCCTAGAGCACTGGCTATGACATTGCCCTCACACTCAACCGAAACTGCAGTCAGCCCTCTCTAACATTCCCACTAACATCAAGCCACGGTCATGGACGGAGTGGCTCACTCCACCACCCCATGCAACTAACATTTTCCTGCCGGTGCTTATCCAGCACGTCAGAGACGTGTTGTGTGAGGACTGGTAGCTGACCGACCAGGGTAGAGCGCCGGACGCTGGCGTAAAAATAAAAGTTTTCTCTCTCTCTCTCTCTCTCATACACTGAGTTGAACATAGTTGCGCGACGTAATGGACGCTCCAGAAGTTGAGCAGCGTGGTGCCGTGAGGTTTTTGACAGCTGAAGCTGTTTCCGAAAAAGAAATTAGTCGCCGTATGGCTGCCGTGTACATTGAACATAGTATTTCACTGGCCACTGTGAAGCGTTGGAGCAAATGATTCAAAGAAGGACGTGAAAGTTGCAAATAGAATCCAATACCCGGCCAAAGCCACCATGCAATCACCCCCAACATGATTGCAAAGGTTGATGAGCTGATTGGAGAAGAACGGAGGATAACCATCGATGAACTGGCAGAGCGTGCGAACATCAGTCACGGTTCGGGTAACGCCATAATTCATGAACATCTCTGTTGTCGGCTCTTGTGTGCGCAATGGATGCCCAAAATTTTGAACCACCGCCAGAAGACGGAGAAGTTCGGCGCTGCCTTTACTCATCCGATCCGGTACCACAATGAGGACGACGATTTCTTGTATGCAATTGTGATCGGGGACGAACCATCATGCCACTACTACAAGCCTGAAACACGAAGGCAGAATTTACAGTGGAAACATTCGAATTCACCACTGCCAAAGAAAGCAAAGGCTGTCATTTCCAACGGCAAGGTGTTGCTGACTTTTTTTTTCGATCTTCAGGGGCCATTACTGGTAGAATTTGCTAAATCTAGAGAGGGTATCAATTGTTTTCGATATTGTGAAACGCCGGACCGGCTGCGCGTCGCAATCAAGGTGGAAAATTGACGAATGGGGTCATCTTGTTCCATGAAAATGCCCGTCCCCACGTCGCTGATGTGCTTAATACAAAACTGGCAAAGTTCAAGCGGAAACGCTGCAACATCCGCCATACAGCTCAGACCTGTCGCCATGCGACTTCCACACTCTGGGGCAACCAAAAAAGCAGCTCAAGGGAACCAGATTCGTGTTGAGCGATGACGTGAAAGAGTCAGTTGCCGTCTTTTTGAAACGGCAACCCAAGGAGCTTTATGAAACAGGGATCACGCGACTCGTTAGTCAATGGGACAAATGTCTAAATACTCATGGATACTACTTTTAAGTAAAGTACCCCATTTGTAGATATATTCGCATTGGCTCACTTTCATTTGACTCGGCCTCGTATATTTTGCAGAACACATGCTTTTTATGCGTGCTCTCTGTTGCGACTATAATTTCGGTGCAATTACTCACGATACACGACCGCTGATAGCTGCTCCTGCGTAATACATTGGAACAAATGACAGCGTCATTGAGATTTTTCACTGGCCGCTGCAAATGTACAAGAATGTAAACAAGGATCTTGAATGACAAAGCAAAGTTTCATTAACATATTCGTCCTCATCTTGTTCATTTCGTGGCCTTTACATTTTTCATATCAGCTGCATGCACTGCTTTGCTCATTTCGAACTGATATAGTTCTAAAGTTCGTGTGATATTTTTTTTTACTTACTAAAGGGGTTGGGACACCAAATTTCGAGGCTTTAAAAAGCATGTTGTGGGCTGCTTCCTCATGCAAGGTCACCCTGAACGAGGTATTGGACGCTGCAAACATTACAAAATAATTTTAATTCAGCTCCAAAGAGTCATTAAAAACTCCTTCTCGAAGTCGAGACTCATGGCTAGCGCGGCGGTTACTACGTCACAGAGGAGGAACGAAAATATTGACGTCATAGCACACTAGCAGAAAACGTGACGTATGATGAGTAGTGATGAAATGCCAATTACGGAACCTGCTGAGCCGAGCGACCGAGCATAGCCTCCACTATGACCGAGCCACAGGCATACAGAAATCCTTTGTTAATGCAAAGAAGCGGTAAGGCGTGCAGACACGGACACAAGAGGAGAGACGTGGACAACGCGAACGCCACACGGCGGCCCGCGAACGGCAAACTGCGTGCGGCGAGTTGCCGTGCGGACGGGCCTTCACACGTTTGAGTGTAACACTAGCCGGCCGACTCCGAAAGGGACCAGGATATGCGGCGTTCGTGTTGTCCGCTTCTCTCCTCGCGTAGTCGCATAGTTCGGCAGCTCGGAGTGGTCTCTCGTTCGCTTGTCCTTTCTCAATGTGAGGGCCCGTCCACGTTACCGGCACGGAAACTTGCCGCACGCCATTTGCCCTTCGCGGGTACCCGTGCGACGGCGGTTTGCTCGCGAACGGCGAGATTTCCTTGCCGTAGAGAGGTCGGGCCCGGGACCCGTTTGTGCGGCCGGCAGCCGTACGGCGAAGCGGCCAATAAGCGACCGAGGAGTGGTCCCTCTGGCACCGCCTCTGATCGTTCGGCGCTGCCGATATCGTCGCTAGGCCATTTGTGGTTCACTTCAAAGCTAAAGCATACGGCGCTTCGGAATGAATCACCGACTCTCAAAAGCAGCAATATTTTCGTACCGTTGTTGTCACTCTCCGCAATAATAATAATAATCGCGACATGCACTTCGAATCGCCAGTTGTTGACCTCTGCTGGCCGAGCACGCGTATGCGCGAGCAGACGACGCCACAGGAACGATTCAGAAGCAATATTTTTTATAACTTGTTTGGACAGTAACTAACGTATGTAATGTGGCCCTGTACAAAAGCTTGGGGGCCAGAGACCGAATTTTCTTGAGTTTTTTACTGGTTGCCCGGATGATCGCGTTTTCTTCTCGCAACTTGCCAGATTGTTCACGTTTGCGTGCCCGGTCAACGGCTCTGGCATTTTGGCTCAAGGTCACTTGAAGGTCACCCACAATGGGAGTTAAAAGCATTTCAGGCTTAAAATGAACATTACCTTCTTCGCTTAATGTTTTTGTTCGGTATTATTAGTTTTTTTAGTTTTAAAGGTGTTTGTCTAATCAGTGAGGGCACAAACAATGGCGATCCGTTGCAAAGGGTACGGCCGCCCCGGCGGTCATTACCATCGCTGAAGAAAACCTAAATAGTTATCAGTGTTAGAAAAGCGCGAAAAGGTTTGCCGAGTCGAAAATGCCTCTGCAAGTGGCTAAAGTAGTCCGAAATCACCGGGGAAGGGGGTGGGGGGGGGGCGACGTTCAAAATTTCTATTTGCAATAAGACAGAAGTCGTTACACAATTTGCAAAATTACCGCCCCACCCAGCATACATTAGAACTTCTTTCTGGGCGAGTTGGTGCATACTTGACATAAAAATTGTAACAGCGCCAACACATGCAACCACAAAGTAACAAGGACGAGACACAATTGAGCGCTTGTGTTCGTCCTTGTTACTTTGTGGTTGCATGTGTTTGCGCTGTTACAATTTTTGTGTCATCCAGCATACAGACGATGACATTAGCCTGAAATCCCGTCCCTTGTTGAAAGGCGTGGTTGCTGGTGCGATGTAGACAAGCCAAAGCAGCGCGAACTCAGTATTCCTTAGAAGCTGCGGCGTATGTTGACACATGCTCCTCTCACGACTTATCTCACTATTCCTGTAGGTATACGAGAGGCCCATTGCCCCCCCCCCCCCATATATAGCGTGGACAGTTGCTCACCTCAACACACTATGTTGATGCAAGAAAGTTAATAATGATAATGATGACGACTATGAGTTAAGTCCCCTGTGGAACGCGGTGGTGTCATGTTCCGCAACACTCCAGCACACGAATAAAGCTCATATCCAACATCAATATCTTTGAATACGTTTGAATTCCAACTGCTTGCTGTTAGCATCACCAAGCGCATCATTACACCCCATTCTCACGCTATGCACCTATTTTCGTTCGCCGTCACACGTACGGTTTCTCATACATACCTGAGCGCCATCAAAATACCAAACAACCTTTCTTTAGGTTTATACTGCGCTAGCGTGTACCCTCTGATTACTTTCCTTAAGCCTTTATAGGCTTCATGAACGCCGAGTAGAACTTTGTCAACTTTTAGATGGGTGCATTGTGCCGGTCTAAGATAGCCGTAATTATCTCCCCCGTACTTTTGCATGGCATCCACGGAATATCTTCTTTTACAATTTAGCGTTCTCAGACAGCTTCCCCTAAAGCACCCCCCCCAAAGAAAAGAAAGAAAAGTGCAACGCCCCTCCGATCATTCTAGAAAATTGCCTTATTATTTTTCTCCCTATCTCAATGTTTTCTATTGTTGTCTTACTCTAAACACTGCTTACCATTGCCACGAAAAAAAAAGAACAATGAATGGCAGCGCAGCATATCGACTGGAATGGCGACTGTTCTTTAAGGACACTACTCCGCGATTCTTGAAAATCCTTTTTTGTAAGCAGTTGGTCTGGGCAACTACTCCAAATCGCCGAAGTTCAGCAGCACAGATCCTGCAGCCCACCCTCGTAGGAATCAGCGACAACTCTTACCACATAGCCTCTAGGATCGGGCTGAAAATCACGGGTGACACCAGATCTCGGAGGTCTTGACTACTGAAGCGCGGTGTCGTTTTTAGTCGAAGCTTAACTACTGTGAATCGGCGTTTTTTTCTGCTCTCCTCCACGTTGGAGCACATTCCGTAACTCTGCTAGGCCTAATCGAGAAAGAGCTTTGAATTGAGGTCCCTTTGATGTACACATGCTCGAGGCAATCGGGACATAATGCAAAAGGATAGACAGTTGGGTGAGTTGATATAGTAACATATTCTCGGATTGTAGCGTTAAGTGGGGGGGTGGGGGACACACACACACACACAGAGACTAGAAGACGGGATGAGCGCTCGTCCTGTCTTCTTCTAGTCTGTGTGTGTGTGTGTGTGTGTGTCACTTCGCGCTACAATCCGAGAATATGCAACCGAGATCGCTCCCTTGCACGCGCATACCTCCTGGATGCCGTAGTCGTGCGGCAGGAGCGGTGTTGTCTTGAGGAGCTGGCGCGGCTTGAGGAGCAGCACGTCGACGCGGTACTTTCTTTGCGGCCGGTACGCGGCGCCCGCCCTGAGGAACTCGTAGAAGAGGCGCATGGCAGCGGCCACGGCCTCGCGGCTGGGTCGCGCGTCGGGGCGGGCGTCGAGGGGGATGTCGATGGCTGGTTCCCGCCTCGTCTCGTAGCTGGAATTCTCGCTCAGCCGGCTCCTCACCTGCGCGCGAAAGAGGAATTCGGGGACGAGCTCGAGTCTGAGGCCCAGCACCAGATGCTCTTTCGAGACTTTAGCGCGCACAAAGACAGGACGTGCAACGAAGAATGGACACACACATGTTCGACGTCCTGTCTTTGCGCGCGCAAAATTCCCTGAAGGAACCTTGCACAACCAACTCGCCCGAAATATAACGCTTCTGAACCAAATGCTCCTCTGCGCCAACGCGCGTGCGTTGCGAAGTATATACCAGACGCATATAGCGAAGGTTCGGCGCAGTTAACATCCGTATTGCGACGTTACCGTTTTTGTGAAAGAGCCACTCGCACGGCGCGCATTAGGGCGCGTTGTAAAAGAAAAAAGCATGCGCACTTGACGCGCGGTAGGAGTTATCAAACACTCACTCACTCAACCAATCAGCAATACACTTATTCAATCAAGTCAGTGAGCCAGACAAGCAGCCAGCCAGCCAATGAGTCTCTCAATTAAGCATTTAGCTGTCAGTGTTACAAAGCGTGTGCAAAAAAAAAACAAGATAAGGTCTGAGACTCGCTGGCAACCACGTCCGCAATTCACCGATCCATACCCGCTCCGCGACACTCTCAAGGCCATTATACACATATGCATAAACACCAAAAAATAGCCGGTTTTGATGTTTATTCGACGTTTGATGTAATCCGAAGTACGTTAGACGTAATTATTGGACGTTTATTAGTTCCCACTCCGTACACAAGGGTCACGTGTGATGTGGCTCATGCGTAAGTGTGCGGAGGCGGAGTAAACCATGTGACGGGAGTAAACCATGCGGCTTTCTTTTTGCTCAACCGAGGAACGTCAGGGTTAAGGTACTGGACGATGAACGCCACGAAGACGTCCGTCTCTTGCTCCTCTCTGCTGACCGCGGAGCGCAACCTCCGGTGGGCAGAGTGCATGTCCAGAAAACGAGGTGCTCCGACCAGGAAAGTCAGGCAGCCCACGGACTCACCGGAGGCCAGAAGCTGCACGGCCACTTCGAAGGCGACCATGGCACCGAACGTGTAGCCAGCCAGGTAGTACGGCCCTTCCGCCTGTACTTCACGCAGTCTCTGCAGGGTTATGAACATGCGGATATGTATGCATCAGATCTCACCGCAGCACATATGTTTACTATGGCGAGCTGGTGAAGGAAGGAAGCTGAGAACACTAATAGGCATTCTGAATCGGTCACAGCGCGACGCGACACTGTTATCTGTGCCCCCTGCGTCGCAGACAGCGACAACTACAGGGCTCCGAAGTAAATGAGACGTGATAACAATTTCACTTCCGCCCACAAGATGACTTGGGCACCAACGCCTGCGCAACCCCTGCTACTCCTGAGTTCACTTGTTTTATGTGTTCAGTGCGATTCCAGTGTTTCCACAAGCAACTCTGACAATAAAAGAACATTGCGTACTTGGTGTGCCATCTATGGAGAGGTTCCGCTTCTAGAAAAAAACACACACACGAATTCTCAAGATCACACAAGACAAAAAAAATTCAGCACCAAAGGAGGACGTTGATGTTTCTTTTTTACTTTGTTTTTACAGCTTCGAAGAGGCTTGGCAAGTTGTGCAGACACGTGAACCAGGAAAGCCTCAGGAGCAAGAATTGTGACGGCAACGCTAGAACGTTTGTAGATCACTCATTAAGGGGCTGTCTACAATCAAGATTTATTGGTTGAGTTGGTTTATTAATATTCAAATTGATGGGAAATATTTGGATCGGCGTTCGAAAGCGGTGGTGATAGGGAAACAAACAAAAAACCATGTGTATTTTCGTAATCTGTTCAGCAGTAATCTGCCTTTGTCATCCGTTCAGTCTTACGAGGGACCATAGGTCGGTGTGCTCGTTCACGGGTACACATGACATTGGACAAAAGTGTGCACAGGAGTGGGTGCTGGCAAGTTTTGAGTGGACATGAATACGAGCTGGAGTGCAGGATAACGCGAACACAAATGAATGCCAATGATGGTGATTTTCAGCGTGCGTGAATATGAATGAGAGTGATGTTGTCGGCGAGTGTGAGTTAACGTCAGTACACCATGTTCATCACAAACACCTTATAGTATATTACAGCCGTTTCGGGGTTCTGAGGCAGACCGCGCATTGCAGACTGCGGTCTGGCCACGCCGATGCAATCCACCGTCAAGTTAAAAACCTGTTTTGGAATTTATCCTAACACCTTTGCCGTTAAAACAAAGCAGATACAGGAATCAAACTCGCAAGTGAGTGCACAAATTAGGTCGTGAGTGACGTGCATGACTAAGAAGAGTACCACCCCAGGCGGGAATCAGACCCGCGACCTCATGGAACGCTGTGACCACAGAGCAACCGCGGTGGTGCCTTGCAAACAAGGCCTCTCATGAATCGCCGTCAGCATCGTTGGTTCTATGTTCACCGCAGGTCGGAGGCCTCTCCCAGGGAATTAATGTACCAATTACCCAAGGCCCTGCACAGGACACACGAGCACTTGGTATGCTCGTGTGTCCCCCTTCACTGTGTCCTTGTCGATTATGCGCGCAAAATATTTCACTATGAATTTTAAAGGGTGTATTTAAATACTTCTGCAACCTTCTTTTAGGAAAGACCATGTGGTACCTACTGGTGTAGAGATGTAGCTTGGCAGGTAAGAAACTGATGTGTTTTTATCTAAAAATAGAATTGATTGATGTTTTGTGGGACAAGTTGCCTGCTGTCTCAATGAGCAAACTTTATGGCTGAGAATATCTTTGCCATTACGTCAGCGTTCAAAACTTGTCAAAATCTTTAATCGTGGCGCATTAGAAAACACCTTGACACAATATGATTGTAGCGCTTACAGTAATTGAAAGAAAGGTGCTGAAAATAATTACATGAATACAGCAGAATGAAATGCAGGCACTTACATGGGAAATTAAGTAAGCAATTTACCAACGATGTTATGAATGGAAGCACCTGACACTTAATAGAATAAGAAAGCTCTGGAGCAAGCCTCCGGCTCGCAGTGCAAGACTTGTGCACACCTATGATTGTATTGCAGTATTCATGGCAGAGACCGGACCGTTCAACCTTGCACACTGTAACACTCTGTATTTATCTCTCTCAACTCTTGTACCGACATGTACAAACTGCATGTTGTAAACAGTAAAATAATTGCTATTGTCCTACATATATTTTGCATGTTGATTAAATTCTCATTTTCACATCCGACTTTAAAGTTCCACACTGAGAGCTGACCGAGTTAGTGCATTTTTGCGACTAGAAACAGTGCACAAAGTATGAAGGACAATGAAAACACAACGGGAGCACTGACTTGCAACTGAATTTTTATTCATATATATATATATATATATATATATATATATATATATATATATATATATATATATATATATATAGTCATATCATAACAAGCCAACCAACACTGACACCAAGGACAACATAGGGAAAATTACTTGTGCCTAATGAATGAAATAAAGAAACGATAAATTAATGGAAATTAAAGTGGATGAAAAAACAACTTGCCGCAGGTGGGAACCGAACCCACAACCTTCGCGAAGGTTGTGGGTTCGGTTCCCACCTGCGGCAAGTTGTTTTTTCATCCACTTTAATTTCCATTAATTTATCGTTTCTTTATTTCATTCATTAGGCACAAGTAATTTTCCCTATGTTGTCCTTGGTGTCAGTGTTGGTTGGCTTGTTATGATATGACTAATAAAAATCGGGCCCCTCGGTTAACCCCCTTTCTTCTCGTATATATATATATATATATATATATATATATATATATATATATATATATATACATATATATATAAGAGAACGATGCGAACACACCAGGTAATGTGAAAAAAGCAAGCAAATGAAGTGCAGCTGCTATTAACCGCGACTGACATTGCAAGAAATGCTAGAAAACACAAGCATGAGTGACGTCGTGAGTGAATTCCATCAACTGCGACATGCTACTAAATCCATGCAGAAAGCCATGTTAAATGTAGGTGGGCATTACGTGATTCAATGAATTCCACTATATGCTTACAAACCATACAAAATAACATTTTGCTTGAATAAGGGGCAAAGAAGATCAATCTATTAATTGCTACAAATGCCTTAGTCACCAGATTTAAAAAGAGGGAGGACTTTCGTTTCTTTCAAAGATGAAGGAACAATACCTGTTAGAGAATGCTGAGAAATAACAGCAATAATGAGGAGTCCAATGGGAATAATATAATGTATCAAAATGAATTAGGAATTACGTCAGAGACTCCACATTTCTTAAATTTGCAGACATACATCTATATTTTAACAATATTAATAAGAAATACAACCTAAAAAAAACGCCACTACGTTAGTATTTGCCATAGGAAATGAGTTCCTATGGGGCATGCACAATGGCCTCCAATTGAAAATTGTACCAGTAAAGCTCTACCACGTGTTTGACCCCTGTTGATTGCTTCAAGTCCAGCTAAGTCGCACAAGCCTGTTCCCTTAGTCAGTGAAACTCAGAGAAACTTGGCCTTCTTTGTAGAGCAAAGACAGTCGGCAAAAATGAAGCACACAAAGGTACAGGTGAAGATCCAGGTGCTATATCATATTGTCACAAGATGAACCATTTATCTAAAGACGTGCACAGAGTGGAAATGGTTGCATTCCCATACATGTGCTACATAATGACAATCGCCACAAAAACCCATCACATTGCTATTACTTGCACAGGTAATTTTCATCGCTGCTATGGAATGGCTGCCTGACTGCACCACAATCTATAGCAACCAATACACTGGGCATTTCAACTGGTTGATGAAAGCGGGATGGGCACTAGCCAGACTGAAGCAGCGGCACTCCACACACTGTTCAACGCCTAGCCTCGTGCGAGTCACTTAAGATTCGTCACGGACGCTTGCTGACATTGCCTTCAGGCGGGATCATGCCTTTCTGTTAGATTCACGTTTCGCGTCCATGATTTCGTTACTAGGTTTCTGCGTACGTAAGGCGACGCGAAACGAGTGAACGCACTTTGTTCATCGACAAAAGGCGCCCTTACTTTGCAAAGTGATTTGGAAATCGATTGTCAATGCCGGCGCACATCACTTCTGTCTTTTCGAGCTCGTAAGCAGTGTCTCGACGTGGTGCCTAAGGCCAAACGGGCATCCAGCTTTACCAGAAGGCGCAAACACGATGAAAAGAAGCACTACATATGACACAACCTGCAACTTACATTATCCGCGTCGGCACCATATGCAGTTGGCGCTGTGTTACCACGGCTCTTCGAAAGAGGCAGTCCAAATCAGGCGACATGGGATGCTGCTTCGTGGATGCACTACAGTTCGTTCGAAGCTTATTTAACTTCGCAACGGCAACGTTATTCGTACTCGCAGACATTACACAATGCTCCAGTACTACAGTACACACCACACAGCCACAAGGAACCACAGCGATCCTCTCACTGCATGCACGCGCGACGTGTGTAGGCGCCGGCGGTCATTTTCGATTTTAAAACACAGCATCAAACAAATGCTTTATCTATTTAGGCGTAACATATTAAACAACAAAACGATAATACTAGCATTTTGCGTACTTTCTATTAAATGTTCTTTTGTGCGGCGTCATAATGCGTGACAGCAGTGGACTCCACATGGGGTCGTCTGCTGCCACATGCGTGCACCCAGCGCCGGCCTAAAGATTATAGAGGGACCTTGAAGGGGCCCTGAACCACCCCACGGGCTTGGTGAAATAACCCAGTGCGCGGGTAGCATACGCTGTTGTGAAAATCTCAGCCAAGTTCTGCTTGGCCAAGATTTGCCTTCAAACGAACAACTCTGATGCATTAGTTTGTGCATCTCTCGTGAGCGTTACATTGATTTAGGCGAGCTCGGCGATAGCCCGGTTCACAAATTAGTCGTGCACTTGAGAGCGCTGTATAATGTACCAATTCTTTTTTCCCTTTATTTTGATGGCTATATATGTACCCGTATGCAGAAGAAGTGCACATCGCGATGCTATTTTTTTTTTTGTCGACGGTATGATATGGGCACTCGAGGCGTGTTCGTGCCGCCGGCACGGCCGTGCTGTCACGCTATCGACGGTGCGCGTAAGGTCCCGCGCGTTGAGGGCTTGGCAACGTTCCCAGAGACGCGAGAGATGTGCATTGCATTTGACTGCAGTGAGAACGACGAAACAGAATGGAGCGTGCGCTCCTCACGCTCCGCTCAATGGACTCTACAGCGGAGCCCGGACAGCGTTCCGCCTTCCGCTGTGCGCATGTGCAAACACTATTGGGGGCGAGCTCCACCACTGAAGAAGCTGGTGCCGCCGTTGGCGTGACGTGGGATGAGGGATCACGTGGACACAGAGGCTGCTTCGGAAGCGCCGAAGCTAGCAGAAAACGAAATTTTAAAGTCCAACCTACGCAGCGGTTCTGAATAAGTGCCGAGGCTTTACCGCCTTGGGTGTCGGCTTGACAACATTTTAAAGTACTATAATAGGTATTGGCTGCCTTTGGAGGCGTGCAGCATGGTAGGCTACGGCTCGGTGCCGCAGTGTCGGACGCACGTAACGGAGCCCGGTGTCAGCCTTATTCACACGTAGCAGCAGGACAAGGAGCTGCGTGAAACTTGGCTAGGGAAACTTAGGACCAGCAGACAGCCATCGGCTACAACTCGGGTGTTCCAGCAAGCACAGACGCGAGGAAGATTTCTGCTACGGCGCCGGGACACCGCGATGTTCGGAGAACAGTAGAAAACGCGCACTGAGAAGCTCGCCCGCGCCCGGCTAATGTCATGACGCTTTATTAATTCTATGAACTTGTTCGTGCTAGATTCTGGAAAGTAATTGAAATGGAAAGGGAGCGGTAAGAAGGGCATTCAAGAAAGGCATGGCATATGGTCATGTTTGTGTTATCAATTAATGCACTGGATTACGAAAAAGAAGCAGAGGGAAATCGCACGCTGAGAAGACCGATAAACATATAGTGCGATGCAACTTGAAAAATAACATTCAAACGTCAGAGAATTTAGAATATGAAAAAAGATTAAATCGTCGGAACGGCACATCACAGTAGCTGTATACGTGTCCAAGTCTCTATAATGAGTTATTTTTGAACAGTTCTGATAGCCATATAAAGCTCACGGCACGGGGCGAAAACGCACTCACAGCGAATGCAAAATATTGTGCCCGGACATGCATGCAGACGTGCAGTCGGCCGCTGGGAACCCGTGCGATCACTGGTTTGAGGCTCCATTCCGTTATGCCCCATTTGGTTATACAGACAGCCCACTATAAGAACATATTTCACATAGGTTACTCTCAGCGTTTGCCTACCTTTCACGCAAGAAGGCGGTTCGGGAGACTCCATCGCGGCGACCCCGCGCAGTGGCGTTTACTGTGCTTATTCGGTTATGAGATAGCGTCTGTAAACGATTCTGTGCTTTCAGTTTGCCCAAGATTATTATATCGAGTCAAAAACTAGCTTCGTTTTGAGAACGCCTACATAAATGTCAAGGAGGGCTGCCGCGTGGTGTTTTGATTGAGCGCCGTGAGCGAAACCTATGAGGAGCGCGCCACGTGATCCCTCATACTACGCAAGGGAGGCGGTTCCGAGAGATGGCGACTCCGTAACTCCTCGCCCCCGATAGCCTCCCCGCCATGCAGCCGCGTTAGGCCTCATTTACACAACCACTCCTCACGCTCCGCTCAATGGAGTCTACAGCGGAGCGAGGACAGCGTTCCGCCTTCCACTGTGCGCAAACACTATATCCTCCCCGCAGGGGCATAGCCAGGGGGGGGGGGGGGCTTATGGGGCTTCAGCCGCCCCTCCCTCCCCGAAATTTTTTCGTGCTCTCCGTGCACCGCCCAAAGCAACCCCCGGCGCCGGAAATCATTCTGGATTGTGTCTAGAATGCTTTTTGACGCTCGAAAAGACATTTCAGCGCGAAAACTGCGAACTTGGGCTGCATTTCGTGGCAATGCCCATGCACCGGGAGTCACATAACGCCAGCAGCCCCATCCGAGCACAAAGTTTCAAGGGCGTTTTGATTGCGAACGGGCTCGCCGCGGCATCTCGCGGAGGCCGCGGAATCTGCGGAGCGCGTGGATGTCAATTCTGAAACTTTATGGGTATAAAGTTCTCATAAACTTTTGATGCGAAAGGTGCATTGACATTTCAAAACGTGTGCTTTAGATTTTCAATTACGGAACTTTCTGGGTTTAATGTTCCTATAAATATTTTACGCCAAAGGTGCATTGACTTTTCCAAAGTCTTACCTTCGAACATACAACGAGAAAAGCCAAATCAACAAGCTATCAGACAATTTGACAACGCACGCAGCGAGGTCCCATGAGACGAAGCTTCGTGGTGGTTCATTCGCGCCATCATGTCGCATAAAAAAAATACCAGCATTTTTTTTCACCTGTGCCATGTCAAAACACTAAAGCCAGCCAAGGTAACTACGTTCTTATTTTTTTTCTACTTTGACTTTTATTCGCGAGGACACATTGAGGCTCTTCAATTTCTTTTGTGCTCGCTACTCACAGGCTGCCAGAGCCAGCCAGAGCGCATGCATTTTTCTCGTGTTGCCCCAACCACTGCACGGCGCACTTCGGTGCGCGTTCGGTTTTCTCTGGCCGAATGCATTTTCGCCTAGCAGAGCTTTGGACGCTTTCTAGATAGCAGACGAGAAAAAGAAACAATGGTCGCTCACCGCCATCCCTGTGGGGAGACACGACGGATTGCACCGCGTTCGCTTGAGCGCAACCTCTCCAGAAAAACTTATATGGCGACTATAGCGAGCGATGATAGCGAGCAGTATGCGCATGGTTTTCGGTGGACCAAGCGTCTCGCGTTTTCTTCGATATTCCCTTGGTAGCCACATTAGGTACCCAACGTAGGCATTCGATTGTAGCCAACATACTTTCCTTTGTGTTCCTTCATTTGGGTGTCCGCGCCCCACAAAAGGAAAAAGAAAGAAAAACATTGTTGCGGCACAGCGAAATGTCGCATGGTAAAAGTTTGATTTTGTTACTTCTTTTGCGGAAAGCAATGGGCCATGGGAGGCTTCAGTTGCCGGATACTCTTACTATATTATTTCGATAGCAATTATATGGACACTCCAGGCGCATTCCTGCCGTCGCCGTCGCCCTCATGTTTGTATAAAGTCCAAGGGCGATAACATCGTGAGCGTGCGCCGCATGCTGCATGTGCGAGTGAAAGCATGGGGGGGGGGGGGAATGGGTGAACCGACGATGGCGGCTTAGTCTAGTTTGCGCAAGGGAGAAAAGGGAGAAGCAAGCGCGCCGCCTTCCGTCACGCGTTATACATACAACGCCGGGCCAGCAACAAGCCACCACTGTGATTGTTAAATTCACGGCATGCCTGAAACTTGCTGCAATCGACGTCGGTACCCTCTGCCACGCTATCCGCTCGGCGGCAGGACTCAACACAGTGGAACGCAGCGACACATACTTCAAAATCCGCACCACACAAAACCTGGTGGCCGTTGACACCTATCGTCGATCTGCTGCCGACAAGCTCGCGGAACTATAGAGCATCACTATCAATGATGCAGCTTACGAGACAAACACCTACGTGGCCGCTGATCCTATGAACGCACGCGGCGTCATACATGGAATACCCTGCTCGGTCTCCGACGGAGAGCTGCAAAGTATTGTGGAAGTAGAACAAGTGAAACTCCTGACAATCCGCCGAATAGGCACGTCCAACACCGTGATGGTGACGGTGGAAGGCCCACGTTTACCCAGATTTGCCCTTATTAATCGCGTTGTCCAGCTCCTCTACCCATTTCGGCACAGAAGTTCGCTGTGCTCGCACTGCTTCACGCTCGGTCACGCCGCCGACGTATGCCCAAATCGTTCGACGTATTGCATGTGCCATCAATGCAGTAGAACATTTCCCAGTGCGCAAAGCATACCCCCCGCCCCCCCATGAGTGCTTCCCCTACTGCCATAATTGCGGCGGTGAACATTCGCCGACTTCGAAAGACTGCCCAGCAAGAAAAGAAGCGGACCGCGCGGCGCGTTCGCGGGCATCCAAGCACCGTCACCGACGGATACGCAACACGAAGCCCTTCCAGTATACATCAGATTTCCCTGAATTGCCACAGGGGACACACCGTCCCCGTCAACAGGGCACAAGAGTCACTATAAGTGACAAGACCCCAGACACCTCCATCGCTACTTCCAACCGGTTTTCCGTGCTTCGCCAGACGAGTCGCAGCCGGAGTCTCAGTCACTGCCGGAGTCGCAGTCGCAGCCGCAGCCGCAACCGCAGTCGCGCCCGCAACCGCAGCCGAAGTCGCAGTGCCAACCAAACCATCACAAAAAATCTCCAAATGGAAGCCCGCCGTCTAAGGCCGCCAAGCGATCTACCACTCCGGAGCCGGAACGTCCCAGAAATGACAAGAGCCAGCCAACCTCTGGTGACGGTGAGCCAGTCCGTCCAAACCTGCCTACTAATCCCTCACAATCCTCACCTAACACTTCACAGTCAACCCGTTCTATTTTACGGACTCCACTCCTTCATTACTCGTACTCTCAAGCTCTTCAGCGCCCTATGACACCATCTACAACCCCATCGCACATGCCGGACCAAACAAGCATGCAGCGCCTTGAACGAGCGATCCAGGTTTTAACGGGTAAAGTAGACAGCCTCGCGAATGAGGTTGCAGTGATTCGCACGATACAAGCTGAAATGCAATATCTTAAGCAAGAAATTGCACGCACTGATTTCGTCGTTCAACAGCTTGTAGCCAACGCGCAAATGTTCGCGCGTGCACAGACATCCACGCAGTCCAAGGTCGATGAGCTCTCCGGCTCGGCAAATCTGTAATATGGCAGGCCCTAATCGACCTTTAGTAATATGGCAATGGAATTGCAGGAGCCTTCGAATGAAGAAAGCTCTCTTACAAAAATTTATCGGCCGAGAAGCGCAGAAACCAGATATCATTTTAATTCAAGAAGCTTGCGGACTTAAATCATTACCGGGATATTAACACTTTACCCAAGGAAATATTACTAAACGAGACAAAAGAGCTCCACAGGGTGTGACCGTTCCCATTACCACTGTAACATACGTGGCCAAACATATTCCAGCTATACAAATCGATACTGATTCCATAAACAATTCGACTCAGGAGCACGTTAGTGTCCAATGCCGCTTCGGCAGCCGTGACGTTCTAATTATCAATGCATACTGGGTCCCAAGTCTCGACTGTCCTTCTCTAAAATGGTTGGACACGTACACAAAGCTACATAAGGACAAAGACGTCATTATAGCTGGGGATTTCAATACACATAACATATCATGGGGCTACCAGCGCACAACTAAAGCAGGGCAGCGCCTCGAAAGAAAAAAGCAAGATAACGAGTTTACGTCTCTTAATGACACAACCGAGCCCACGCGCCAAGGAAACAGTGTCGAACGTGACTCTAACCCCGACTTAAGCTGGTACCACGGAATCGGGAATGTAAGTTGGGCGAATCTTCACGAAAGTCTTGGAAGTGACCAT
Source organism: Dermacentor variabilis (assembly GCF_050947875.1). Taxonomy (NCBI): domain Eukaryota; kingdom Metazoa; phylum Arthropoda; class Arachnida; order Ixodida; family Ixodidae; genus Dermacentor; species Dermacentor variabilis. The sequence goes on along the minus strand of NC_134575.1, from coordinate 28,925,721 downwards.
TACATCATTGAGGTTACTCTAAGCATTCCTCGCTCTAAGGCTCGCCATGCTAACGCAGCTTCTAGTACACAACTTACTGACTGGCACCGATTCCGATCAGACCTAGATAGGGCCGACGAACAGCCGCACCTACATTCATGGGTGAAGAATATTAGCGAGACGAGGAAAAAGTACACCAAAATGATTGCGCGTACTGTTGAAAACCCACACATAGACTTTCATCTGCTTAACTTACGGGATGAAAGACACAGGATAGTGCAGAATTGGAAGAAACATAAACAGAATCATAGCCTTAGCAAACTTATTGAGCAAATAACAGTAGAAGCACAAGAATACGCGCAAAAACTGTGCACCGAGAACTGGTTAGAAACAGGTGACAAGCTCAACGGCCGCCTACATACTGCGAGAGTGTGGAATATCTTAAGATCACTTTTGGGCCAAGGAAAACCACGACACGCCATGGACAAGATAATGATGAGCTCTGGCCAGACACGCGAAGAAATAATTGATGAAATTCGTCAGACGTTCTATTCCTTGGATCAAAATGCAGAACAACTTCCGGATTACTCAACTGAGTCACTCGAAGAGAGTACAACAGGCATAAACAGCCTGTTTACTTTAGCTGAGCTACATACAGCTCTCTCTTCGCTGAAACGAAACACTACGCCTGGCAAAGATGGGATTACTTATAGTACACTTCGTAACTTACCCTCTTCTCAATTAGAACAACTTTTAGAATACATCAACAATATTTGGGAATCCGGAATCCTTCCAGAGGAATGGAAAACGGCAATGATAATACCAATCCCGAAACCCAGCAACCCGGCCAACTGTATCACAAACCTACGTCCTGTATCTTTAACGTCGTGTGTAAGCAAACTGATGGAACGCATGGCCCTTAACCGTCTCAACTGGCACTTAGAAAACAGCAGTGCTTTTCCTTACACAATGACAGGCTTTAGATCACATGGTATCACTCAGGATACCATGCTTCGCATCTCGGAAGATGTGTATCACAATCACAGTCTCGTACAAACCAGAGTAATCGCAGGTGTAGATATACACAAGGCTTTCGACCACGTGAAACACTCCGCTATCCTCAAGAACCTCTTGACCTTACGAACCGGCACCCGCCTCTACAATTATATTAAAGATTTTTTTACCGGTCGCTCTATACAAATTCAAATCAATGGAGAGCTGTCAGCGCCATACCCTCTGAGTATAGGAGTGCCTCAAGGCTCAATCCTATCACCCACTCTCTTCAATATTGCTTTGCTCGATCTGCCTGCCCGGCTCTCTTCCATCGCACTACTCGAACACAATATTTATGCAGGCGATATTACTACATGGTGTTGCAAGGGGTGCCTAGGTGAACAGGAGCACACCATCCAGTCAGGCTTAGATACCATTCACGAATACGTTAACGGTATTGGGCTTAAGTGTTCTCCAACAAAATCTGAGTACATAGTAGTAACTAATCAAATAGGCCGCCGCACGGAAGAGCAGCGCCAAAGCATCAGTCTTCATATCGAACACACTGAAATACCGCGCCGATCTAACATCAAAATACTGGGCTTCATCCTTCAGGATGACGGTAGAGCTGAAGTATGGTTGGAAAAAACGATCCGACAACTAAACCAGATATACCACATGTTATCTAAAGTAACACGTAAACACAGAGGACTAAAGGAGCAAGAACTTCGAAGGATTATTGAAGCGCTTGTCTACTCCTGTGTGCTCTACCAACTTCCATATCAATCTCTCACTAAGACCCAGCACTCCAAATTAGAAACGGCGCTCCGCAAATATATGAGATTAGCTTTAGGAGTACCCCGATACGCCGCAAACGACCTCGTGGCCGCCACTGGGCTTTTCAACACACTTGATGAACGCACTACAATTTCCAGACAAGCGCAAATTCAAAGGCTTCAAACATCCCCACAAGGGCGCAGACTGCTCGAACATCAAGGATACCAGACAGGTGCCCTACCGCCTTTTCCACCGTTGTATTCACCACCATGGGACTCACTACCCGGATTCACGGTCCTACCCATACCACAATATATGCAGCCGCACAAACACGAAGCTCGCTGCTCCCAGTTAGTCAAACGAATAAATAGGGAAAACCCACTACCAGACACTACGTATTATTATACGGACGCTAGTCACTCGGAGGGTAGATGTCTAACTGCAGTAGTCGGCCCTGACTACGAGCATGTAAACGCACACATAGGAGTCCCCGACCCATCCGACGCAGAGGCTCTTGCTATTCTCGAAGCAGTCACCCGGCCTCATCATCCTACCCAACGCAACTTAATTCGCACCGATAGCCAAGATGCATGCCGTATGTTTCGCGACAACTTGCTACCTGAGCATATACACAGCCTACTTCAATGTCACTTGGACGCACACCCTTCGCTCTGTGTTACCTTGCAGTGGATACCTGGGCACCAAGGCATGGGGGGGGGGGAACTCCCGGGCTCATGAGCTCACCCGCGCAGTTAGTTTTCCGGATCCCCCGTGCCTATGGCCATCCGAATTCAGCCCAAGGGAACAAAGAAAGACTTTGCACAAGGCGCTCACATCACTTTTAAAGCAACTTCGCGCCAATGCCGTCGCCTTTATTACTCCCCCTGCTAACCTCTCGCGAGAAGACAGCGCTATTCTCCGAAGACTTCAAACAAACTCAATAGTGGCTCCTCTTTTCCGTCACTATATTCAAGGCCTACCTGGGCCACCGAAATGCCCGAACTGCATGGAATATCCGTCCCTAGAGCACTGGCTATGACATTGCCCTCACACTCAACCGAAACTGCAGTCAGCCCTCTCTAACATTCCCACTAACATCAAGCCACGGTCATGGACGGAGTGGCTCACTCCACCACCCCATGCAACTAACATTTTCCTGCCGGTGCTTATCCAGCACGTCAGAGACGTGTTGTGTGAGGACTGGTAGCTGACCGACCAGGGTTGAGCGCCGGACGCTGGCGTAAAAATAAAAGTTTTCTCTCTCGCTCTCTCTCTCTCGCTCATACACTGAGTTGAACATGGTTGCGCGACGTAATGGACGCTCCAGAAGTCGAGCAGCGTGGTGCCGTGGGGTTTTTGACAGCTGAAGCTGTTTCCGAAAAAGAAATTAGTCGCCGTATGGCTGCCGTGTACATTGAACATAGTATTTCACTGGCCACTGTGAAGCGTTGGAGCAAATGATTCAAAGAAGGACGTGAAAGTTGCAAATAGAATCCAATACCCGGCCAAAGCCACCATGCAATCACCCCCAACATAATTGCAAAGGTTGATGAGCTGATTGGAGAAGAACGGAGGATAACCATCGATGAACTGGCAGAGCGTGCGAACATCAGTCACGGTTCGGGTCACGCCATAATTCATGAACATCTCTGTTGTCGGCTCTTGTGTGCGCAATGGATGCCCAAAATTTTGAACCACCGCCAGAAGACGGAGAAGTTCGGCGCTGCCTTTACTCATCCGATCCGGTACCACAATGAGGACGACGATTTCTTGTATGCAATTGTGATCGGGGACGAACCATCATGCCACTACTACGAGCCTGAAACACGAAGGCAGAATTTACAGTGGAAACATTCGAATTCACCACTGCCAAAGAAAGCAAAGGCTGTCATTTCCAACGGCAAGGTGTTGCTGACTTTTTTTTCGATCTTCAGGGGCCATTACTGGTAGAATTTGCTAAATCTAGAGAGGGTATCAATTGTTTTCGATATTGTGAAACGCCGGACCGGCTGCGCGTCGCAGTCAAGGTGGAAAATTGACGAATGGGGTCATCTTGTTCCATGAAAATGCCCGTCCCCACGTCGCTGATGTGCTTAATACAAAACTGGCAAAGTTCAAGCGGAAACGCTGCAACATCCGCCATACAGCTCAGACCTGTCGCCATGCGACTTCCACACTCTGGGGCAACCAAAAAAACAGCTCAAGGGAACCAGATTTGTGTCGAGCGATGACGTGAAAGAGTCAGTTGCCGTCTTTTTGAAACGGCAACCCAAGGAGCTTTATGAAACAGGGATCACGCGACTCGTTAGTCAATGGGACAAATGTCTAAATACTCATGGATACTACTTTTAAGTAAAGTACCCCATTTGTAAATATATTCGCATTGGCTCACTTTCATTTGACTCGGCGTCGTATATTTTGCAGAACTCATGCTTTTTATGCGTGCTCTCTGTTGCGACTATAATTTCGGTGCAATTACTCACGATGCACGACCGCTGATAGCTGCTCCTGCGTAATACATTGGAACAAATGACAGCGTCATTGAGATTTTTCACTGGCCGTTGCAAATGTACAAGAATGTAAACAAGGATCTTGAATGACAAAGCAAAGTTTCATTAACATATTCGTCCTCATCTTGTTCATTTCGTGGCCTTTACATTTTTCATATCAGCTGCATGCACTGCTTTGCTGATTTCGAACTGATATAGTTCTAAAGTTCGTGTGATATTTTTTTTTACTTACTAAAGGGGTTGGGACACCAAATTTCGAGGCTATAAAAAGCATGTTGTGGGCTGCTTCCTTATGCAAGGTCACCCTGAACGAGGTATTGGACGCTGCAAACATTACAAAATAATTTTAATTCAGCTCCAAAGAGTCATTAAAAACTCCTTCTCGAAGTCGAGACCCATGGCTAGCGCGGCGGTTACTACGTCACAGAGGAGGAACGAAAATATTGACGTCATAGCACACTAGCAGAAAACGTGACGTATGATGAGTAGTGATGAAATGCCAATTACGGAACCTGCTGAGCCGAGCGACCGAGCATAGCCTCCACTATGACCGAGCCACAGGCATACAGAAATCCTTTGTTAATGCAAAGAAGCGGTAAGGCGTGCAGACACGGACACAAGAGGAGAGACGTGGACAACGCGAACGCCACACGGCGGCCCGCGAACGGCAAACTGCGTGCGGCGAGTTGCCGTGCGGACGGGCCTTCACACGTTTGAGTGTAACACTAGCCGGCCGACTCCGAAAGGGACCAGGATATGCGGCGTTCGTGTTGTCCGCTTCTCTCCTCGCGTAGTCGCATAGTTCGGCAGCTCGGAGTGGTCTCTCGTTCGCTTGTCCTTTCTCAATGTGAGGGCCCGTCCACGTTACCGGCACGGAAACTTGCCGCACGCCATTTGCCCTTCGCGGGTACCCGTGCGACGGCGGTTTGCTCGCGAACGGCGAGATTTCCTTGCCGTAGAGAGGTCGGGCCCGGGACCCGTTTGTGCGGCCGGCAGCCGTACGGCGAAGCGGCCAATAAGCGACCGAGGAGTGGTCCCTCTGGCACCGCCTCTGATCGTTCGGCGCTGCCGATATTGTCGCTAGGCCATTTGTGGTTCACTTCAAAGCTAAAGCATACGGCGCTTCGGAATGAATCACCGACTCTCAAAAGCAGCAATATTTTCGTACCGTTGTTGTCACTCTCCGCAATAATAATAATAATCGCGACATGCACTTCGAATCGCCAGTTGTTGACCTCTGCTGGCCGAGCACGCGTATGCGCGAGCAGACGACGCCACAGGAACGATTCAGAAGCAATATTTTGTATAGCTTGTTTGGACAGTAACTAACGTATGTAATGTGGCCCTGTACAAAAGCTTGGGGGCCAGAGACCGAATTTTCTTGAGTTTTTTACTGGTTGCCCGGATGATCGCGTTTTCTTCTCGCAACTTGCCAGATTGTTCACGTTTGCGTGCCCGGTCAACGGCTCTGGCATTTTGGCTCAAGGTCACTTGAAGGTCACCCACAATGGGAGTTAAAAGCATTTCAGGCTTAAAATGAACATTACCTTCTTCGCTTAATGTTTTTGTTCGGTATAATTAGTTTTTTTTAGTTTTAAAGGTGTTTGTCTAATCAGTGAGGGCACAAACAATGGCGATCCGTTGCAAAGGGTACGGCCGCCCCGGCGGTCATTACCATCGCTGAAGAAAACCTAAACAGTTATCAGTGTTAGAAAAGCGCGAAAAGGTTTGCCGAGTCGAAAATGCCTCTGCAAGTGGCTAAAGTAGTCCGAAATCACCGGGGAAGGGGGTGGGGGGGGGGGGGGGCGACGTTCAAAATTTCTATTTGCAATAAGACAGAAGTCGTTACACAATTTGCAAAATTACCGCCCCACCCAGCATACATTAGAACTTCTTTCTGGGCGAGTTGGTGCATACTTGACATAAAAATTGTAACAGCGCCAACACATGCAACCACAAAGTAACAAGGACGAGACACAATTGAGCGCTTGTGTTCGTCCTTGTTACTTTGTGGTTGCATGTGTTTGCGCTGTTACAATTTTTATGTCATCCAGCATACAGACGATGACATTAGCCTGAAATCCCGTCCCTTGTTGAAAGGCGTGGTTGCTGGTGCGATGTAGACAAGCCATAGCAGCGCGAACTCAGTATTCCTTAGAAGCTGCGGCGTATGTTGACACATGCTCCTCTCACGACTTATCTCACTATTCCTGTAGGTATACGAGAGGCCCATTGCCCCCCCCCCCATATATAGCGTGGACAGTTGCTCACCTCAACACACTATGTTGATGCAAGAAAGTTAATAATGATAATGATGACGATTATGAGTTAAGTCCCCTGTGGAACGCGGTGGTGTCATGTTCCGCAACACTCCAGCACACGAATAAAGCTCATATCCAACATCAATATCTTTGAATACGTTTGAATTCCAACTGCTTGCTGTTAGCATCACCAAGCGCATCATTACACCCCATTCTCACGCTATGCACCTATTTTCGTTCGCCGTCACACGTACGGTTTCTCATACATACCTGAGCGCCATCAAAATACCAAACAACCTTTCTTTAGGTTTATACTGCGCTAGCGTGTACCCTCTGATTACTTTCCTTAAGCCTTTAGGCTTCATGAACGCCGAGTAGAACTTTGTCAACTTTTAGATGGATGCATTGTGCCGGTCTAAGATAGCCGTAATTATCTCCCCCGTACTTTTGCATGGCATCCACGGAATATCTTCTTTTACAATTTAGCGTTCTCAGACAGCTTCCCCTAAAGCACCCCCCCCCCCCAAAGAAAAGAAAGAAAAGTGCAACGCCCCTCCGATCATTCTAGAAAATTGCCTTATTATTTTTCTCCCTATCTCAATGTTTTCTATTGTTGTCTTACTCTAAACACTGCTTACCATTGCCACGAAAAAAAAAGAACAATGAATGGCAGCGCAGCATATCGACTGGAATGGCGACTGTTCTTTAAGGACACTACTCCGCGATTCTTGAAAATCCTTTTTTGTAAGCAGTTGGTCTGGGCAACTACTCCAAATCGCCGAAGTTCAGCAGCACAGATCCAGCAGCCCACCCTCGTAGGAATCAGCGACAACTCTTACCACATAGCCTCTAGGATCGGGCTGAAAATCACGGGTGACACCAGATCTCGGAGGTCTTGACTACTGAAGCGCGGTGTCGTTTTTAGTCGAAGCTTAACTACTGTGAATCGGCGTTTTTTTCTGCTCTCCTCCACGTTGGAGCACATTCCGTAACTCTGCTAGGCCTAATCGAGAAAGAGCTTTGAATTGAGGTCCCTTTGGTGTACACATGCTCGAGGCAATCGGGACATAATGCAAAAGGATAGACAGTTGGGTGAGTTGATATGGTAACATATTCTCGGATTGTAGCGTTAAGTGGGGGGGTGGGGGACGCACACACACACACAGAGACTAGAAGACAGGATGAGCGCTCGTCCTGTCTTCTTCTAGTCTGTGTGTGTGTGTGTGTGTGTGTCACTTCGCGCTACAATCCGAGAATATGCAACCGAGATCGCTCCCTTGCGCGCGCATACCTCCTGGATGCCGTAGTCGTGCGGCAGGAGCGGTGTTGTCTTGAGGAGCTGGCGCGGCTTGAGGAGCAGCACGTCGACGCGGTACTTTCTTTGCGGCCGGTACGCGGCGCCCGCCCGGAGAAACTCGTAGAAGAGGCGCATGGCAGCGGCCACGGCCTCGCGGCTGGGTCGCGCGTCGGGGCGGGCGTCGAGGGGGATGTCGATGGCTGGTTCCCGCCTCGTCTCGTAGCTGGAATTCTCGCTCAGCCGGCTCCTCACCTGCGCGCGAAAGAGGAATTCGGGGACGAGCTCGAGTCTGAGGCCCAGCACCAGATGCTCTTTCGAGACTTTAGCGCGCACAAAGACAGGACGTGCAACGACGAATGGACACACACATGTTCGACGTCCTGTCTTTGCGCGCGCAAAATTCCCTGAAGGAACCTTGCACAACCAACTCGCCCGAAATATAACGCTTCTGAACCAAATGCTCCTCTGCGCCAACGCGCGTGCGTTGCGAAGTATATAGCAGACGCATATAGCGAAGGTTCGGCGCAGTTAATATCCGTATTGCGACGTTACCGTTTTTGTGAAAGAGCCACTCGCATGGCGCGCATTAGGGCGCGTTGTAAAAGAAAAAAGCATGCGCACTTGACGCGCGATAGGAGTTATCAAACACTCACTCACTCAACCAATCAGCAATACACTTATTCAATCAAGTCAGTGAGCCAGACAAGCAGCCAGCCAGCCAATGAGTCTCTCAATTAAGCATTTAGCTGTCAGTGTTACAAAGCGTGTGCAAAAAAAAAACAAGATAAGGTCTGAGACTCGCTGGCAACCACGTCCGCAATTCACCGATCCATACCCGCTCCGCGACACTCTCAAGGCCATTATACACATATGCATAAACACCAAAAAATAGCCGGTTTTGATGTTTATTCGACGTTTGATGTAATCCGAAGTACGTTAGACGTAATTATTGGACGTTTATTAGTTCCCACTCCGTACACAAGGGTCACGTGTGATGTGGCTCATGCGTAAGTGTGCGGAGGCGGAGTAAACCATGTGACGGGAGTAAACCATGCGGCTTTCTTTTTGCTCAACCGAGGAACGTCAGGGTTAAGGTACTGGACGATGAACGCCACGAAGACGTCCGTCTCTTGCTCCTCTCTGCTGACCGCGGAGCGCAACCTCCGGTGGGCAGAGTGCATGTCCAGAAAACGAGGTGCTCCGACCAGGAAAGTCAGGCAGCCCACGAACTCACCGGAGGCCAGAAGCTGCACGGCCACTTCGAAGGCGACCATGGCACCGAACGTGTAGCCAGCCAGGTAGTACGGCCCTTCCGCCTGTACTTCACGCAGTCTCTGCAGGGTTATGAACATGCGGATATGTATGCATCAGATCTCACCGCAGCACATATGTTTACTATGGCGAGCTGGTGAAGGAAGGAAGCTGAGAACACTAATAGGCATTCTGAATCGGTCACAGCGCGACGCGACACTGTTATCTGTGCCCCCTGCGTCGCAGACAGCGACAACTACAGGGCTCCGAAGTAAATGAGACGTGATAACAATTTCACTTCCGCCCACAAGATGACTTGGGCACCAACGCCTGCGCAACCCCTGCTACTCCTGAGTTCACTTGTTTTATGTGTTCAGTGCGATTCCAGTGTTTCCACAAGCAACTCTGACAATAAAAGAACATTGCGTACTTGGTGTGCCATCTATGGAGAGGTTCCGCTTCTAGAAAAAAACACACACACGAATTCTCAAGATCACACAAGACAAAAAAAATTCAGCACCAAAGGAGGACGTTGATGTTTCTTTTTTACTTTGTTTTTACAGCTTCGAAGAGGCTTGGCAAGTTGTGAAGACACGTGAACCAGGAAAGCCTCAGGAGCAAGAATTGTGACGGCAACGCTAGAACGTTTGTAGATCACTCATTAAGGGGCTGTCTACAATCAAGATTTATTGGTTGAGTTGGTTTATTAATATTCAAATTGATGGGAAATATTTGGATCGGCGTTCGAAAGCGGTGGTGATAGGGAAACAAACAAAAAACCATGTGTATTTTCGTAATCTGTTCAGCAGTAATCTGCCTTTGTCATCCGTTCAGTCTTACGATGGACCATAGGTCGGTGTGCTCGTTCACGGGTACACATGACATTGGACAAAAATGTGCACAGGAGTGGGTGCTGGCAAGTTTTGAGTGGACATGAATACGAGCTGGAGTGCAGGATAACGCGAACACAAATGAATGCCAATGATGGTGATTTTCAGCGTGCGTGAATATGAATGAGAGTGATGTTGTCGGCGAGTGTGAGTTAACGTCAGTACGTAAGCGAGCGAGTATCGGTGAGTGGGTGTAGACGTCAGTATGAGCGCGAATGGGCGCTGGTAGGAGTGAATGGCCCTCTTAAAATTTTTACACCCTTAAGGATGTTGCCTTCTTCTGTGGGTAAGCCTTTAGATCAATAATTCTTTGTTTTATTTCACACGACAGCGAATTCTAGCTACATGTGCGATGAAAAAGACGCAGCTGAAAACTTTGTAACAAGTTGGACCACCTTGGCTGCACAGAAATATTCCACCAGATGATTTCACAGCGAAAGCTTTGAAAGTTTATTTACTCCCCTTTTCGCATCACCTGTAGCAGCTTGGGGTAAGTTTTACTTGTCACAAAAAGTCGGCAAACAAAAATATCTCATTGGTCCTCACCAACGATTCAATCTTACCCCTTAAAACGTGGGGGTGTTAATTTAGCCATGGGATAACCAAACACCCTTTACACATCCGTAAATGCGTAGGCGTTTTAGAGTGCGGAAGTGATTGCGAGCATGAATGGGTGCCGACGAGTGCGAGTACACACGAGTGCAAGTGAGTACTTATACCCTGCGAAAATATTGGCGAGTTATTGTAATTATCGGGCTCATACAGCCGACCTATGCGTGGGACAGAACTGGCAATGCCTTAATACGAGGGCAGGCGAGCACACGCACAACCTACGAAACGAGAGCAGAGGTACGATGACCATCCACTGCAAAACTTTCACCTATATACACTGAATTTCTATTTAAAAATACGTACTGCGCTAAAGTGCTTCAAAGGCACTATGTGTGTTTCGTATCTGAAAGCAGGCGAAATTGTTCAGCAAGGCAGCAGTTGTGTCAGCAAGCCGTTTATTATAGCCTGACCAGAAAAAGAATCGCGTATCTTAGTGCACGCCTTAGCAACGCCTTAGTGATTAGCCACATTGCACAGCTGACGAAGGAGCGAGCGGAAAAAAAGCTTCGCGGATGTTCTGGTACCGCGTGACCACCTTGTGCGTCATGACTCCACGAACGATCACAGTCTGCGAAACGAAGCCGCTCCTGCATGCACAAGACCTATCTATCAACGTTAAAGACATAGGGGCGTTCTGAGGCATGCCAGATTGTTCTCCGGGGCTTATACGTCAAGTAGTTTCATTTAAAGTAATAATAATCGCAATAATAATAAACCGAACATGTCACATCTTTACTACTATGACATAGCATCAGTCGTTGCACGCAGACTAGAGTAGATGGCAGCCATCTTCTCAATGCTGTGCGTGGTGACGCATACGCTTTCTGTCTTTGAGCTTGTTTTGCCTCGGTCAGTCAATGCGAAGCCTCCGGCAGCGACTTTGTCTTGTGGCGAGCCTCTCTTCCGCGGTGGCGTGCACTCCACTGATAGGGAGAGCAGGGTTGCAATACTGGATGTTGTCAAATTCTCTAATGGCGGAATTTTGACCCAATCACAGACACCGCAGCACCCCTATAGGCCAATGAGAGCTGGCAAGATGGCCAATTGCACAATGTGGCGCAATTTGTCAGTGTCGTGGCCCCTGGTGTGAAGCTTTTAAATTGAAGCGATTTTTTTTTTTCATGAGAAGTTCCACACAATCTTAACTGGAACATTAGGCATACTTTTGAAAACTCAGGGGGCGGATGTTTCGAAAGTGGTGATAGAGGATTCCTGCTATAAATAGCGATGGCTTCAACTCCTCGGCTTCAATTTCTCAATTACAAGACGCATGCTAACGTAATTGAAAATTCGATTTGCATATTTTTTGTGTATAAGCTTGGAATAAACATCAGTTGTGAGTGAGTGCTCGTCCGTGTCTTTTCTCTGCATTGTCCTCGTGATACCGCGCAAACTTTTTAAAAAGGATGTTTATGTGACACCAGAATCCTTCAGCAACTTTTTTTAAACGTTAGTCAAAGGAACTCTGGTAGACACTCATTATTGTCGAGCATGTTGATATGGGGTGGGTTGGAAACGGCTGGTCATGAAAAATGGGAAGAGCAGATAATCAGTGGTCTGTCAGACTAAAACAGAACGCGCACTGAAAGAGGGGAAATTAAATCTTGCGCATGCTAAAGCGTACTCTTTATCAGCCATATATAGTAATGTTTAAAGTTTTATTTTACTCATTCTTTCAAACAAAATTTATATTTTGCATAAAGGTGAAGTGCAGAAGCCGGAGCCGTGCTACTCCAACGTCTCCAGTTAGACACCATATAACCCTGCCTATCTACTAGACGAGGGTTAAGTTTGCCTTAGAGTAATTTAATGTGCAGGGCCTTGGGTAATTGGTACATTAATTCCCTGGGAGAGGCCTCCGACCTGCGGTGAACATAGAACCAACGATGCTGACGGCGATTCATGAGAGGCCTTGTTTGCAAGGCACCACCGCGGTTGCTCTGTGGTCACAGCGTTCCATGAGGTCGCGGGTCTGATTCCCGCCTGGGGTGGTACTCTTCTTAGTCATGCACGTCACTCACGACCTAATTTGTGCACTCACTTGCGAGTTTGATTCCTGTATCTGCTTTGTTTTAACGGCAAACGTGTTAGGATAAATTCCAAAACAGGTTTTTAACTTGACGGTGGATTGCATCGGCGTGGCCAGACCGCAATCTGCAATGCGCGGTCTGCGTCAGAACCCCGAAACGGCTGTAATATACTATAAGGTGTTTGTGATGAACATGGTGCGGTAGTAAAAGTCGATGCTCTTTCACACTGCCTCAGCAACGTGCTCACTCACACTCGTGTTTACCCAAAGAATGGCGTGATGACTATTGTGGTCTCAACGCCTTCAGGACTGATGGTGAATTGCGCCTCGATGAAAACATCCAACCCCACTCACGCAGAGGAAGCAGCTATTGCATTAGCTGTAGCATCTAACCCCAACGCCGATGTGCTCACTGACTCCCAGTACGCCTGTCGCAACTTCAATAATGGATTAATTCACAGGTCAGGGTTGTCATTGCTGACTAAGCATCCACCCAGCCAAGCCTCAGTCATCTGGTTTCCCGGTCACCTGGACCGGGAAACTACCAGGAGGAAACGAAGCCGCTCACAGGCATGCCCGAGCTCTTCTATACCAGGCGTCTCCCCCTGATGACCGTGAAGAGTGCTGGGACCTAACTGCTTTAGCAGTGTATGCTGACAATATCGCACCGTACAGAACAGCCAGGAAGGAGTACCCAACACCACATAAATCCCTCGATAAGTTGGAAGAGAACACTCTTAGGAGACTACAAACTAATACATACCCAACGCCAGCTAAGTTACACCAGTGGTACCCTACACTATACTCCCCGCAATGCCCACACTGTGGAGAGGTAGCTAACCTCTACCACATGGTGTGGGCTTGCCAATTTAATCCCATAGTTGACCCCATTCCAAATCCCTCAAAAGAGCAGTGGGAGGCTATTCTGCTCAGCGATGATCCTGACCGTCAGCACTGGCTGGTGGGGAGGGCCAGCGCAGCGGTAGTAACCAGTGGGCTACCGGAATAGGCGGCCCACCCACGAGTTCTACGAATATCCTACAAATAAAGATGTTTTCAATCAATCAATCAATGTCGGCATCCAATCACTCACGTTCCTGCTCACATCCATTTGCACTCGCCAAACACACACTCGCGTTCATAAGTCGCTTCCACACATGCTTACAGTCACCCACTCATGCAAATGCTCAACCGGCGAAGCACACCGTGGCATGCGTCGGGCAGAGCACTGCCTACCTGTGCAGCCTGCCTGCACAGCATGCCTGCCTGCTCCGCTGGACTACCTACCTGCGCAGCCAGCCTACACGCGCAGCCTGCCTGAACAACCTGTATACATGTGCAGCCTGCCTGTTCAGCTTTACTGACTGACTGCCTACATGCGTAGCCTGCCTGACCATCCTGCCTACATGTGCAGCCTGCCTGCACAGCATGTCTGCCTGCGCAGCCTGCCTACACGTGCAGCCTGCCTGAACAATCTGTACTCATGTGCAGCCTGCCTGACTAGCCTGCCTACTTGACCATCCTGCCAACATGTGTAGCCTGCCTGCACAGCATACCTGCCTGCTCAGTCTGACGGCCTGCGCTTGCCTACCTATCTACCTGCGCTTGCCTACCGCATGCGCAGCCTGCCTGACCAGTCTGCCTACTTAATCATCCCTCCAACATATGCAACCTGTCTGCCTGCTCAGCCTGACGGTCTGACTACCCTGATGCGCTGCCTGCCTACATGCGCAGGCTGCCTGACCAACCTGCCTACCTGACCATCTTGGCTACATGTGCAGCCTGCCTGCACAGCATGTCTGCCTGCTCCGCTTGACCGCGTACCTGCGCAGCCTGCCTACACGCGCAGCCTGCCTGCACAACCTGTATACATGTGCAGCCTGCCTGCTCAGCTTTACTGACTGACTGCCTACATGTGTAGCCAGCCTGACCAGCCTGCCTACCTGACTATCCTGCCTACATGTGCAGCCTGCCTGCACAGAATGCCTGCCTGCTCAGCTTGACTTCCTACCTGTGCAGCCTGCCTGACCAGCCTGCCTACTTGACCATCCTGCAAACATGTGTAGCCTGCCTGCACAGCATACCTGCCTGCTCAATCTGAAGGCCTGACTATCTACCTGCGCTGCCTGCCACATGCGAAGCCTGCCTGACCAGCCTGCCTACCTGATCATCCTGCCAACATGTGCAGCCTATCTGCCTGCTCAGCCTGACGGTCTGACTACCAAGCTGCGCTGCCTGCCTACATGCGGAGCCTCCCTGGCCAGCCTGCTGACCTGACCAACCTGCTCATCCTGCGTATGTGTGCAGCCTGCGTGCACAGCATGCCTGCTCAGCCTGCCTGCCTACCTCACCAGCCTTCCTACATGTGCAGCCTGCCTGCACAGCATGCCAGCTCAGCCTACCTACACAGCCTGCCTGACCAGCTTGCCTACATCTGCAGCCAGCCTGAACATGGCTGCCTGCTCAGCCTGACTTCCTACCTGCGCAGCCTGCCTTCCTTACCATCTTGCCTGCATGTGCAGCCTTCCTGCACAGCATGCCTGCCTGCTCAGCCTGATTGCCTGACTTCCTACGTGCGCAGCCTGCCTGACTAGCCTGCCTACCCGACCATCCTGACTGCCTACCTGCGCAGCCTGCCTACATGTGCATCCAGCCTGCACAACATGGCTGCCTGCTCAGCCTGACTGCCTACCTACGCAGCCTTCCTGACCACTCTGCCTGCCTGACCACCCTGCCTGCATGTGCAGCCTGCGTGCTCAGCCTGCCAGCCTGACTTCCTACCTGCGCAGCCTGCTTACCCGACCATACTGCCTACATATGCAGCCCGCCTGCCCAGCGTGCCTACTTGCGCAGCCATCCTGCCTGCAGAGCCTGTCTGCACAGCCAACGAATCAGTCAGTGGAAACTGCACACTGCTTACCGTGGAAGTCGAGCGATGCTGGAAGTCGAGCGACGCTGTTGGAGAACATGGCCCGGCATCCTCCGAGCATAGCATAGCTGTCCAGTTTTTTCTGGTCCATCTTGAAGGCGTCGGCTGACTCAGACTTCGAGGTGCCGACGAAGACGCTGCTGGGGATCCATGACGGGCGCTGCTTCGCGTGATGCGCGTCGAAACGGGACAAGTGGCGGAAGGACAAGGTGCGGAAGGACAAGTTCGAAACGCGCGGCGATCACGGTGCAACTTTGAAAAAAAATACAGCATTTGATATAAAACTTGATGGTCTGCATGTACTGCGTGAGGGGAGTGACGGCACGCTACGCGGATTTTTGTTCCTTTACGCTGTATTTCTCGTTTAGTTAAACACGACCGAGCTTAATACAATGTAGCTTATACTCCTTTTAGCGTACCTTTTAGCGTACCTGCTCGACGACGGTCAATGCAGCGCCGCTTCTCCGCTCCGGCCGATGCGATGCGAGATCCCACGACCTCGGTGCGAATTCTCCGCCTGGGCACGCCGCCTATTCAAATACATGTAAAACGCAAAAACGTTTAAATTTGTTGCATTTGAAATGTAGGTACGCGATGTGGTTAGCATGCCCAGCCACTGAATGCAAATTGCAGCAGTTACGAGGGGTGGAATCCTACGGGGGCTGATTGTGAAGAAATCTTCCTTTCTCTGTCCGCTCTCGCGATGGAAGCTAAAAATGAGGAGGAGGCCAGATGGACACAACGTAAAGCGATGTGGTCGACCGAATTCTCCGTTCGCAGACACCTCGCTACACTGAAATTAGCAAAACAATAATATGCCAATTATCGTGTGCCAGCTGGTGCCCTTGTGTTGAAGTGATAACCAGCCGAGATGACCAACCCGCAAATTAAAAATAAAAATCGCTGGTTTCAGATCTTCCATTGTACTTTGCGCTGTAAGGCTGCAGAAACACCACTGGTGTTTTCTTATCTGCCGTCACAAACAGGCCCCCAAATTTTAATTAGCCCACCCCCAAACATTACCTAGGCCCACCCCCAAATTTCAATTTGGCACTTGGCATTTTTCAATAGGGCGTGGCCAACTGGCCACGCCCTATTTTCATTTCGCCCAGCCTTAAACTTCAAGTTGACCCAATCCCAAATTTCAATTGGGCCACCCCTGATTTTCAAGCTGACCCAACCACCTTAATCGAACTTATTCCGGCTTAATAGTGCCGATCTACCTTAATACACCGTAATCCACCTCTATCAAACCTAATCCGCCTCCATGGTCCCTAATCCGCCTTAATCTAACCTAATCCATCCTAATCGGTCTTAATCCTCCTTTATCAACCATAATTCACCTTAATCCGCATTAGTCGACCTTAATCTCCCTTTATCCACCTTAATCCACCCTAATCATTGTTCATGCACCATAATCCACCCTAATCCTTCTTAGTGCACTCTAATCCACCTTAATCTTCTTTAATACACTCTAATCAACCTTAATCCTCCCTAATCCACCTTATGTCAATCACTAATGATTCATAAATTAACTTGGGTAATCATTCTCTTATACATGGATGGACATGCTTTGGGTCACCTCTGGACTTCCTTGGGTCACGTGATACTTCCAGTTTACAACGCGACCTATAAACATAGCGATCTAAGGGCTTTCGCCTTAAAACTTACAAAAAACTCAATGTTGACTAGCTAACGCTCATTACCTGCAATACCACGGGTATACTTGCCACTAATTTTTTCAGGGCGCAAAGCAGAATCTATAATCTGCCCTTCCGACTGAATAACAACAGTTCGCGACGTGCGAGGGGATGGAGCAGCCCCGGAATATTAAGCATACTGAGGACAACAGCAACAAAAACGCTGGTGAGCAAGCCGGAAAAATGAAAAAAAAAATATGCAGCATTACGGGATGCTTTGCTACGAGCTATAATAAAGACGCCTGAGCTCGCAAACAACGCTGTTGTTTGTGGGAACATAGTTCTTTCGGCCAATGTCATGCAGGCACTGCTTCCTGCGCAAGCCGTCACGCTTTCCTTGTGGTATCATAAAAACGGCATAACCATCTTCAGGCTTCTTGCTGCAGTCATATGCGCGACAGCCTGGCTAAGCGCTAGCGCATAGAGCAGGAAACACCGCGTACAACGTTCGCTACACCGAGCTAAAGCGCCGAGCCAGCCGTGCTGAGGAGGAAAATGGCGCGAACGAAGAGAAAAACACAAGCAAAACTCAAGATCCGCGCGTTTCCAAGGGCAACGGCAGGGAGACCAGTCGTCGTGCAGAAAAACGGGGGCAAAACTGGTTGCCGCGGGGGAACGCACAAGGGGCGAGGAGGAGGCGAGGAGGTCGCGCGGCGGCGGCAGAGTTCAAAGAGTGTCGCTACTTTCAAATTATCAAGGGATTTTACCCTCTCCACACCGAGAGTGGCCCGCAACAGAGTGGCTGAGCCTCTTGCTGAGAAACGTCGAACACTGGGAAGTGCTTTCGTAGAATATTTGCCAGTTCCTGACGCCATGGTTAGTACTGAGCTTTTTGTTTGTGACAGCCATCATGGAAGGGTCCGTAGCACATCCTTGGCATTGGGCCTTCTGCGAGGATGGCGAGCGCCAATACTTGATGTTCACCAATAGCTGCAACTTTCGGACCTCCGGTACTATTGTGGGTTCATTGGAGCAATTTATCGTCCATAAGATAGTACGCCCGTCGATAACCGACAGCGTACAATAGGGCAGTAGAACATTTTTCTTAATACAACTAAAATGAACTAGCTCTACGGTAGCGTCAAATGTTCTGTCGTTTGCCGGAGAGCAGGTGAGAGGGGCATCATCTCGTCATGCTTAGGGAAGTGGAGACCTCGTGGCAAACGTCAGTATTTGTAACTTTAACAAGCTGCCAAATTTTTTTTTGTTTTCACGCTTATTTACTGAAGAGGAACGCCTTTGATGTCCCGGTTTGTTAGATCGCTAGTGCTGTTCCACCTCTTCCAGTGTACGCGTAAGCTTTCAGGTCGTAAGTCCTTGTTTATAGATTCGAGTTCCCGTATATTGTGTCTCAGTCCTTTCAGCTCGTTCAAAAGCATCCTAGATTTCGCACAGCTCGTCGGCTAGTTCACTCCGAAGACCGTAAACTACTCAGTCATGGTACGCAGTTATGTAATCAATATACAAAAAAGCTCAGAATCACAAAAAACTCACACAGCGCTATGTCGTATACATCATTATGTGAAGTACACCATCCCAAACAATTGCTATGTTAGACTGCATTACTTTGTACGAAATGCTGTGTTGTGAAGTCCTTTTATTCTGCATTTTTTTTCCTGTTATTAGCTGTTAATTCCTGTTAACGGTGCGCTTGCGGGTTCGCAGCGAGCGAGCGAGCAGGCCAGCGAGATAGGATGGACGCGCATGCGCACTGCGATACCCTCGACAGCAGGCACCAAGCCGCCAGACGGTGCGCGCATGCACACAGCCATGGGCTCGCATGGTCTCCAAATTTATTAACGCGACTGTACGCTTGAATGAACGCTCCGGCTGGCATTTCTATATCCACTACAGGCGAACCCTGTAGGCTGAATGACGCAGAAGAGGAACTGCACCTGCACAACGCAGTATGGAGCCTGAGCAGAAAATACCAATCTGCACAGCAGCCAGATTGGATGGCATGCCAATGAGCCTAATCAATGAATTTGCCATTAAAAGCGAAGCCAGCAGATAGCGATGTATACATGGGGTAACACGGTCGGGTATTTTTGGGGTGATTCCGGAGACGAATGTGGTTGGTTATGTCCATCGGCAGAGCAGTTTCACTCCGTTAAAACGTGGTGTTAAATACATGGATCTCCATGACTTCTTTAAAAGTAATTTCATTTATTTCGTTATATCCATTATTTCATCATCCTGTTCTGTGATAACGAGGTTCTAGTTCACTTCACGCGATTTATTAAACAACATTGAAAACAGCCGTAAAGCTGATTAGCTATTAGAAACAAAGTGCACCACACTGTACTACAACTAAGTTAGCTTATGCTTAGCATATGGTCATGTTTGGCATTGTGGTTATACTAATTAATTATTCATTTCCACAAGTATAAATCTGAAGTTACTTACTTAAATATAGAAGAAGACCATTGTTGTGACATAAAAGAGGGAGTGCACGGCGGCCACCACCACTTCAAACAAAACAAATACGCAGTGAGCTGAAAGAAAAGAAGAAAAAATGGAGCATTGTTTTTCAAAAAAAGCAGCATCTCATTCAAGCTTCATTGTCATGCAATGCTGCTGAAAGCAGGCTCTGCCCCAAGAACAGATATCGCAATTCTGTAAACTGGACCCCGTAAACATTCAAAGCGGGCAAATTTTATTTATTTATTTATTTATTTATTTATTTACAATATACTGCAGACCGGATCGGTCCAAGCAGGAGAGGGTACACACATTTGTTAGTAAGCACTATGCCTTAGGATCAGCAACGATGGTGAAGATACAATTTACATCCAGAAAATATAATATCAAAACTAAACAAGGTTACAAAGCAAATACAATTTGTGAGAGTACGTGCCCCAGACACAGGTACATAGACAAAAAAGCACGCTATGCACAGTTATTAAGTAATCATCATTTCTAACCATACATATAGATACTTATATACAGGCTCTCAAGAAGTTGAAGAAAGGAGAGGTGAGTCATGAGGCAGGGAATTCCAGTCGGATATTGTTTTACGGAAAAATGAATGTGGGCAAATATTGGCTTGATGCTATGGCTATGTTTCTCATTTATGACATTTATATTTTATGTGAATATTTTAGATTATTTACATGGGTTTTGCAATGGTTCTATTCGAATCTTAGTGGTTTATTTGAAAGCCATGTATAATACATCAACTGTGTCCGAATGGAAATTGACCCTGGCAACCTTTAACAGTTGAACAATTCGACAAGGCTCATTCTTGGGCTAGTTGGTACGGTTTACTCATGATGGCAAAGCCTCTAGCACAATTAAAAAAAAAACAGGGACGTGACAGAGACACAGGACGGCGCTATCTTGTGTCTATCTCACGTCCCTGTTTTCTTTAATTGCGCGAAAGGCTTTGTCATTCTGAGTGCCAGATATTGTTTGGGATAGAATTGGCTTAAGGCAGATTAGAAGAACTGGTGAGGTTTATACAGTGCTGACTAACGGCCATGTCCTCTGCTCTAGAGGTCCCCAAATAAGAAGCAATACGGTGTGGGATTCATAGTCCATAAGGACGTAGCAGTCAACGTTGATGAATTCTACAGCGTTAATGAGAGGGTAGCAGTAGTCGTTATCAAACTTAATAAGAGATATCGATCAAAGGTAGTACAAGCCTACGTTGCGACATCCAGTCACGATGACGATAAAGTAGATTTGTTTTATGAAGATGTTGAATTTGCGATGAGAAAAGTACAAACACAGTATACTGTAGTAATGCGTGACTTCGATGCAAGAGTGGGGAACAAGCAGGCTAGTGAACAAGCAATTGGCAGCTACGGCGTCGATTCTAGGAACGCTAGAGGATAGGTGCTGGTAGAATTCGCAGAAAGGAATAAGCTGCGAATAATGAACACCTTTTTCAGGAAGCGTAGCAACAGAGAGTGGACCTGAAAAAGCCCTAATAGTAAACAGGAAATGAAATTGATTTCGTACTTTCTGCCGATCCCAGCATAGTGCAGGATGTAGAAGTGATAGGTAGGATAAAGTGCAGTTATCATAGGCTAGTGAGGGCTACGATTCACCTCAATTTGTACAGAGAAAGAGTAAAATAGGTCAAGAGAAACACGTCAACTTAGAGGAAGTAAAGGTAAAAGCAGACAAATTCAGGCAAACAAATGTGAAGCCTTAGAACAGAGAGATGAAGCTGACTTGGAGGTAATGAATGAAACCGCAACTAGGCTGGCTTCAGAGGCAGCAATTGAAGTAGGAGGCAAGGCACGAAGGCAACCAGTAGGCAAGCTCTCCCATGTAACAAAGGGCCTAGTAAAGAAACAACAAAAAGTGAAGGTGTCGAACCCAAGAGATAACATAGAATTCGCGGAACTGTCAAAACTGCTCAACAAAGCGAAAATAACTGATATTGTAAATTATAATGGGAGAAAGAGCAAGGAAACTTGGCAAAGGAAACTTGGTATAGGACAAACCAAGGTGTATGCACTGAGAGATAAACAGGGTAACATCATCAGCTATCTTGAAGATATAGTAAATGCAGCGGAAGAATTCTATACTGACTTGTACAGTACCCAGAGGAGTCAGGATACCTCAATTACAAACAGTAATGAACAAGATACAGAAGCTCCTCCTATACCTAGCGATGAGCTCAGAAAGGCCTTGCAAGACATCAAACGAGGAAAAACGGCAGGAGAAGATGGACTAACTGTCGATTTAGTCAAAGATGGAGGAGACATAATGGCTGCAAAACTGGAGGCTCTCAATATGAAGTGTCTATAGACTGCAAAGGTCCCAGGAGACTGGAAGAATGCAAACACTATACTAATCGACAAAAGGGAGACGTTAAAGAATAGAAAAATAGGCCCATTAGCTTACTCCCAGCATTATATATAATATTCATCAAGATAATCTACAATAGACTAAGGGCAACATTAGACTTTAGTTAACCAAGGAACAGGCAGGTTTAAGGAAGGGATACTCTTTAATGGATAACATCCATGTCATCAATCAGGTATTCGCTGGGCAGGTTATGTAATGCACAGGACAGATAGACGTTGGACAATTAGGGTTACAGAATGGGTACCAAGAGAAAGTGGAGTAGAGAACCGCAGAAGACTAGGCGGGGCGACGAAGTTGGGAAATTCGTGGGCGCTACTTGGAATCGGTTGGCGCATGAGAGGGGTAATTTGAGATCACTTTGAGAGGGCTTCGTCCTGCCGTGGATATAAAATAAGCTGATGATGATGATGATTGTATGGTATGCAATATACAGAATTGTGATATTTTTTCGTAACATATTGCAGAGCTGTAAACTTTATAGGTAGTTTCTATTGCTGAAAATGTGTGATTTTCAGCAATTCCTGCATAAAATTTTGACGGCCTCAATCACCAATTCACTAACAACAATGCCTAGATTATAACTTTTTGTTTTACATGCAAAAAACGTCATCAAATTTAGTGCAGATATTGCCGAGGAAACAATTTCTCCTTTACAATGTATTTAGAAAGGAGTCCCCGAGCTAACGCCTTCCTTGTAAACACATACACATGAATCTACTTTGCACAAGTAAAGTAACGGATGTGAACACAGCGGATAATGTCAAGTTTTTTTTTTTAAGTTTAGGAGCTTGAGGATTGTCCAAGTGTAAAAAAAAAGATGTGTGGGAAGTTTGTTACGTTATATATATATATATATATATATATATATATATATATATATATATACATATATATATATATATATATATATATATATATATTATAATACCGAGAACGAGCAAGTTGTCGAGCGCTGTTTATTCCACAAAAGGCAACGCCCCAGCTCACGCGCGAAGAAGACGAAGAACAGGGAAGATGATGATGGCTATGTACAAATGAAAACGACGAAGTACGTTAATAGTGCTTACACTAACTTCCCCCCGTCATGGAAGCGGCCAGCCTGGCCGCAGATTAGAGATTATCTAAACGGGGAGTGAAGGGCTTCATCCGCGAGACGTGAACAATTTCGGCATTCCGGCGGCGCCGGTCAGTGACGGAGTGTACTGGGCGGACGAGATAGTTCACTGCAGATGTTTGCTGCACAACGGTGTATGGGCCAATGTAGCGTGGAAGGAACTTCTCACAGAGGCCTGGGGTGCGGAGTGGAGTACAAAGCAGGACTTGGTCTCCAGGGTGAAAACGTAGGTCAGGGCGTTTGTTGTCGCAGTAACGCTTGCGCTCAGCTTGGGTAGCTTCTGTGCTTTTCCGGGCGATTTGACGGCAATGTGCAACTCGGGCAGCAAAATCTTCTGGAAGCGACGCGTTAGGCGAAGAAGGTGCGAAAAATAGTTCTCTGTCGAATATGGTGGAAGGAGATCGTCCATACACAAGGAAGAAAGGGCTGTAGCCGGTAGTCCGTTGAATAGCAGTATTATATGCGAATGTCACAAAAGGAAGAATTTTATCCCAGTCAGTGTG
This sequence comes from Dermacentor variabilis, assembly GCF_050947875.1. Lineage (NCBI taxonomy): Eukaryota > Metazoa > Arthropoda > Arachnida > Ixodida > Ixodidae > Dermacentor > Dermacentor variabilis. Next base: position 28,902,055 of record NC_134575.1, on the reverse strand, counting down.
GTCAGGACGGATGTACATGGAAATCATGTCAGACAGCGTACGGTGGAAGCGCTCAGTAAGGCCATTGGTTTGCGGATGACAAGTAGAAGTAGATTTGTGGACGGTATTAGTGGCTCGAAGAACTTCCTCGAGAACTTGTGAAATGAACGCCTTGCCACGGTCACTGAGAAGAACGCGAGGAGCCCCATGGCGCAAGACGATGGCGCGCAAGAAAAAGTCGGCGACCTCAGAAGCGGTGCCGGATCGCAGAGGGGCAGTCTCGGCATATCTTGTTAAATGGTCGACCGAAGTGCCAATCCAACGGTGACCGGAGGGTGTCAACGGCAAGGGACCATATAAATCAATGCCAACAAATTCAAAAGGTGCGTCTGGGCAAGGGAGAGGTTGTAGTAAACCGGCAGGAGGGGATGTCGAGCGTTTGCGGTGCTGACATGACGCACAAGAGGCAATGTATTTGGCCACCGTTGAGGATAGGCCAGGCCAGAAGCAGCGGGTCTTTATGCGGTCGTAAGTCTTGTGGAAGCCTAAGTGGCCAGCCGATACATCGTCGTGAAGTGCCTCTAATACCCGCAAACGAAGGCAGCGAGGTAGAACTGGGACCCACCGGTGACCTGTTGGGTGGTAAACGTAGCGGTGTAGCACGCCACCTTGAAGGCGGAATTGTCGAAGTTGGCGTCGCAAGCGGCTGTTGGGTGGTTCGGCGAACCCACTAAGGCGATCCATGAGAGCTCGACAGTAGGAGTCGGCCCGCTGAAGCGAGACGAAATCAGAGCGTGATGAAAGCGTAACTTGGTCCAGGGGCGTTATCGAGAGTTGGTGAGAGGCAGGCGGAGCATCGGAACGACGTGGTTGGGAAGACGACGGCGCGTTACCTGGAGAGAGTGAGAGTGGGCAGCGAGACAATGCGTTTGCATCATGATGGTGTTTTCCAGACTTGTACGTTATAGTGAAGTCATATTCCTGCAAGCGGAGTATCCAGCGGCCTAAGCGTCCTGACATGTTTTTCATTGATGACAGCCAACACAGAGCATGATGGTCGGTGACGATGGTGAAGTGGCGGCCGTAAAGGTATGGGCGAAATTTCTGAATCGACCAAACGATAGCCAGGCACTCTTGCTCTGTAATGGTGTAGTTCTGCTCCGCTGGAGAAAGTGTTCGGCTGGCATATGCTATGACTTGCTCTTTAGATGCTGTATTGCGTTGCAGAAGTACTGCGCCAATACCTTGTGCGCTTGCGTCAGTATGGAGTATGGTGGGGGCACGATTATCGAAGTGGCGAAGCACTGGTCCAGAAGTAAGATGCCGCTTAAGAGCTTGAAAAGCCGACTCGCAGTCGCTAGTCCACGTGAAAGAGGCACCGGTAACCAGCAGCTTGTGTAGAGGAGCTGCTATTGCTGCGAAGTTGCGTATAAACCTACGAAAATATGACGCCAAGCCGAGGAAACTACGTAGATCTTTCTGTTGCTGGGGGCGAGGAAACTGAAGAACGGCACTAATCTTTTCGGGGTCAGGCTGGATGCCATCTTTTGAGACGACGTGACCCAACACTTTTATTGTTTTGCTTGCAAATTTGCATTTCTTTGTATTGATCTGGAGACCAGCATTCGCAAGGCACTTGAGAACTTCGTCTAATCGATGAAGATGTTGGCTGAAGTCAGACGAAAAGATGACAATATCGTCCAGATAACAGAGGCATGTCTTCCATTTTAGACCACGAAGTACGTTGTCTATCATGCGCTCAAATGTGGCAGGAGCATTACAAAGGCCAAAAGGCATCACGTTAAATTCATAAAGGCCATCCGGTGTAGCGAATGCGGTCTTTTCTTTGTCAGTCTCGTTCATCGGAATTTGCCAATATCCTGATCGAAGATCAAGGCTGGAGAAATACTCCGCCCCTTGTAGTGTGTCCAAAGCGTCGTCAATTCTAGGTATTGGATATACGTCCTTGCGTGTGATCTTATTGAGCGCTCGATAATCCACGCAAAAGCGAACTGAGCCATCTTTTTTCTTTACCAGGACCACGGGAGACGCCCATGGGCTAGATGAAGGTCGTATTATCTTCCGCGCAAGCATGTCAGCGACCTGTTGTTCAATGACCTTTCGTTCGGACGGCGATACACGATAGGGGCGTCGTCGTATTATAGCGGAACCATCGGTTTCAATGCGGTGTGTAGCCGCAGGAGTTTGGCTCAACACAGGGGAACAGCTATCGAAACAGGCTTTGTGTTTTGCCAAGACCACCATTAAGGCTTCGGACTGCGCGGCTGTTAGGTCAGAACCAAGAACGGCTGGAGGAGGGAAAGAATCATCCAAACCTAAGGTTGGTGCTGGCGATGAAGAAGGGCAAAGCGTGACTAGAGAGATAGGTTGAGTGTCGGCGAGGGTTGCCACAGTCATCCCTTTGGGCAGCATCACAGGATCTGGGGTCGTGTTGCAAGCAGACAGAAGGGCGCGGCCGCGTGAAAACCGGACGAGACAGGTGGCAATGAGAATTCCGCGAGTAGTACAGCGGGAAGAAGGGGCGACTAGGGCATCTCCGTCGGCGATCTGAGGGGATGTTACGGCTACAACGTCTTCGTGACCAGGACGCAGAACGTAGTCTGCAGCGATGGCCAAGTTCACGCATGAAAGTGATGAGTCCGCAACAGGTTCAAACTCTGTATCCGTGATCTGGACAACTTCCTCTCTACAGGAAATGACGGCTGAAGCAGAATGTAGGAAGTCCCAACCAAGTATAAGTTCATGGATACACGTTGGAAGGATGATAAACTCGATGTGGTGGCGTATGCCGTCGATGAGAACACGAGCAGTACACTGTCCGTCAGGGTGAATGAATGCATTATTAGCACCGCGCAAAATAGGTCCAAGATAAGGCGTTTTTACTTTACGGAGCCGGGGACACAGATCACTCCGAAGAACAGAAACGGCGGCACCAGTATCGATGAGAGCGGACGCGGGAACACCTTCGACAGTCACAGAAAGCATGTTGGCGGGGCGAACAGGAGGAATTTTTGAAGACCGATAAGAAGCAGTTTCCCCTCCAAAAGCTGCAACAGTTAGTTTTCCGAGTGCTGGTCGACAAAATGGGAAGTGGGACGAAGCGGTGATGTAGAGCGCCGGTAAGGGGATGGAGAACGACGTCTGCCCGAACGGGAACTATGAGGCAGACTGGGAGCAGCTGGTGGAGACGGAGAACGCTGTTGAGGGAACGAGTGCGGTAACGAGTGCGGTCCGGGATAGTAGTCGTCGGATCGGCGAGTGCGGTCTCTTTCGTGCTCAGCATAGCCTCGCCGTTCATCCTGCTGGCGCCGGCGGCAGAAGCGAGATATATGGCCGCGTAGGCCACAGTAAAAACAAACCGGACGAGGTGGACGCCACTGAGGGTACGATGGCGCAGCAAGTGCTCTGGTTCCCATCGAAGCCAAATGGTCATAGGAAACGCCAGTAGGCACGGAAGTCACGGTAGGGTTGGGTAGCGAAACAACATCCGCGTAGGTAGGTGTGGAGCGCGCTACCGGAGCAAGATGCGTCGTGGGTGTAGTCATCGCCGTCAACTCCTGCTTTACGACCTCGCGCAAGTCGAAGGTGGGGGTTGGTGCGCAGGCAGCAGGGGGACGCTTTAGGTCTAGTAGTTGAAGCTCCTCGCGGATGATGGTGCGGATAAGAGCACGTAGATCTGGAGAATGAGGAACTTGAGGATCGCTGCTGTCATGTGGAAGACGAATAGATTGCAGCTCGTCGAGGCGTTGACACGTTGAAGTGATGTCTTGGACAGAAGCCGGATTTTGCACGATTAAGGCGTTGAACGCGACAGGCCCAATGCCTTTTAAGATGTGGCGAACGCGTTCGGCTTCCATCATGCTAGGATTCGCACGGCGGCACAGAGCCAAGACGTCCTCTATGTATGAGGTGTAAGACTCTTGGGGAAGTTGGCGGCGCGTTCCCAGCTTCTGTTTGGCGACTTCTGCACGGCCAGACGAGGAAGCGAAGATTTGCCGCAGCTTCGAGGTAAACGTGGACCAATCCGCGATGTCGGATTCGTGGTTGAAATACCACGTCTTTGCAACACCGGTCAAGTAGAAGGCGACGTGCCTCAATTTCTGGGTGTCGTTCCACTTGTTGCAAGAACTCACGCGGTCGTAGTGGTCGATCCAATCGTCTACGTCATCACCGCGGAGTCCCGCAAAGACAGGGGGATCGCGCTGAGGGCTCGTCACAGTCCAAGAGGGCGCCGCAGGTGGGGTCGTCTGTGCGGTAGGGTTTGAGGCGCCGGTAGGGCCGGGGTTGGAAGTGTCCATTGTTGTAGGGGTAGCTGGGGGCAGGCGGCGACCGGAACGGAGCTCCAGGGAGAACTGGAACGCGAGAGGACGTCGGGATCTTGACGTACCTCCACCACTTTATAATACCGAGACCGAGCAAGTTGTCGAGCGCTGTTTATTCCACAAAAGGCACGCCCCAGCTCACGCGCGAAGAAGACGAAGAACAGGGAAGATGATGATGGCTATGTACAAATGAAAACGACGAAGTACGTTAATAGTGCTTACAATATATATATATATATATATATATATAGAGAGAGAGAGAGAGAGAGAGATGTCGGCACGAAAGCACACTGGCTCCGTTGGTATAGCATAAAAGAAAATAAACACCACATTCTTGTACCATGACTGGTAGGCCAGCCTTGGTCAAGTTGACTCTGGCATCATTCTGACAAAGGAAGGTCTTCCAGTGGAAACTGCTGACAGTAAAAAAGAAGGTGTTTTCTCGTGCATCTCATTTCTTCTGTGCTATATACAGGCTGTTTCAGAGAAAATTTTAAAAATTTTTACACTTTGCCTGTGGCACATAGCCCAATTCTATTTCGTGAGCTGGTCTACTCAAACTGGACATTACTTGCAAAAAGCTTAAATGCATAATTGACTAATTAACAAAGATTATCTAAATATGTTTTAACTAATTAACTTATGGCCCATATTGAAATTTGCAAATTCAAGCCGTGGAGTTCACAAGGCAGATCCAGTTGGAATGAATTCTCATGATGACACCAGTCTCGAGATATTCCCAAACTTTACGAAGAAACGCATTAGCGTGCCAGTAACTTCCCTCATAAAAAGTCATTTTGTGCATTGAAGCACAAAAGTAATTGGAACACCAATGCGTTTATCCGCAACGTTTGGTGAATTATTGCCTCGAAGCTGGTGTGAACCAGTTTTAACCTAAATATGGGCATTTACATGCTAAAACAATGATCTGGTTATGAGGCACGCCATAGTGGGGGACTCCAGAAATTTGGACCACCTGAGGTTCTCTAACGTGCACCTAAATCTAAGAAGACGGGTGTTTTTGCATTTCGGCCCCATCGAAATGCGGCCACCGTGGACGGGATTCGATGACACCACCTGATGCTTAGCTGCCCAACACCATAGCTACTAAGCAACCACGGCGGGTGTGCTAGCCGGAGAACTCGTTCCAAGTGGACTTGCCTTGTGAACTCCAGGGCTAGAATTTGTAAATTGCAATATGGGCCATAACGTGATTAGTTAAAATGTTCATTAGCAGATATTTCTTAATTAGTTGATTATGGACTTTAATTCTTTTGTGTGCAAGTAGTGTCCGCCGCATTGAGTAGACCACCTTGTGAACAATAATTAATTATTTATATGATTAATTAATTACAATACCCTCAAGGCCATCAGCCGCGTTGCAGATGGGGTGGGTAAAAAAACAAAAACAAACAAAAAAGTACAGCAAAAAGCAAATATCATAATGGAGATGCGTGTTAAATGATATGCATGGTGATGGCTGTTTTGAAGGATGGCGTGTCTTCAATGCAGGCAATAAGAGGCGGAGGGTAGCTCCACTCTGCGCTATTCTTAGGTAAGAAAGAATTAAAACCACGCTTGCTGGTTTAAAATCAGTGCATTTTACCCGTACTGACATAAGGGACGGAGACTTGGAGACTGACAAAGAAGGTCGAAAACAAGGACCGTGCAAGGGGCGATGGAACAAAGAATGTTAGGCGTAACGTTGAGATACAGAAAGAGAGCGGTTTGGATCAGAGAGCAAACGGGTATAGCCGATATTCTGACTGACCTCAAGAGAAAAAAATGGAGCTGGGCAGGTCATGTAATGCGCCAGTTAGGTAACGGTTGGAGCATTAGGGTTACAGAATGGATGCCAAGAGAAGGGAAACGCAGTCGAGAACGGCAGAAGACAAGGTGAAGCGATGAAATTAGGAAATTCGCGGGCGCTAGTTGAAATCGGTTGGCGCAGGACAGGGTTAATCGGAGATCGCAGGAAGATGCCTTCGTCCTGCAGTGGACATAAAACAGGCTGCTGTTGCTGGTGATGATTACAAAAGTAACTTCAAATTGGATAGAGCCTCAGAGAAGTTTCTGCGCATAAAACCAAGGGGGGGGTTCACATTGTTTGTGGCATATTCGATGTGCACGCGCCAGGATAGGCTGTTAATAATGTGAACACCAAGATATTTATAAGATAGGACACTCTCTAGTGGAACTCGATTAATCTTGTAATCGAATGTTTTGGACGGATTAGTGTGACGTGGGATGGACATAAGTTCAGGCTTAGACGCGTTAAGAACCATACACCGTCGCTCACACCAATTATATACGTTGTCAAGATCGCACTTAAGGGCTCAACTATCGTTAGGGTTAGGAAAAAAAGAACCCAGTCGTCAGCAAAAAGCTTAAGGGAAGAGTTAATTCTAATCGAAAGATCATTAATATATATTAGAAAGAGTAGGGGCCCAAAACAGAACCTTAGAGAACAGCAGATGTGACGGCACGTGTTGATGATAACGAGTCTTTAGCTGATAAAAACTGAGAGCGGTTAGTCAACAAACATTGAATCCTTTTGAAAAGATTAGGGTCAATATTCAGGGAACTAATTTTAAGATGGAGTAATTGATGTGACACCTTATCGAAAACCTTAGCAAAGTCTAGAAAGATACAGTTGGTTACCAAACCACTATATAAAGCCGATGCTAAGATATTAGTGAAAGAGTTGAGTCACGCAAGAAAAATTCTTTCGAAAGCAGTGCTGACTAGAACTAAATAACCAGTTGCGTTCAAGAAAAGAAACGAGATTAGAGTATACAATGTGCTCTAGAAGTTTAGAGGGAATGCTTGTTAATGAAATAGGCCTGTAGTTAAGAAAATTTGGATTGCCTTGTTTCAAGTGTGTAACCACCCTTGCTACCTTTCAATTAGCTGGCATTGTGGAGTGTTCAACGGATTGAGTGAAAAGGTGCGCTAAGTATACGCTGGAATAAACAGTAGAGTCTTTCAAAAACGCTAGACGATAACTTCAGGCCCTGTATTAACTTCACAACATTGTGAAATCGATGACAATGGGGCCCATGGGCAAAGATTATTCTGTCTGCTACAGGCAGCCTTCACAAAATTTTCAAAGTGTTCGCTGAGGCATATATATATATATATATATATATATATATATATATATATAGATAGATAGATAGATAGGATAGATATAGATGGGAAAGAGACGACGACGAACTTTTGGAATACGTATTTACTTAACGTTTTCGGCTGGTGGACCAACTGAACGAGTTATCGCCTACGCGAGCCGCATTCTGTCTTACGCCGAGTACAATTTTTCCACCACTGAGAAGGAGTGCCTCGCATTTATTTGGGCTACTACAAAGTTTAGGCCGTATCTCTACCGGCGGCCATTTAAAGTTGTGACCGATCATCATTCTTTGTGCTGGTTGACCAACCACCGAGACCCTTCTAGGCAAGTGGCACGTTGGAGCGTGCGACTCCAGGAATTTAACTTCACCACTGTAAACAAGTCAGGCAGAAAACATGAAGATGCTGACACGCTATCACGAGCACCTGTTGAATCCCAGAATCCTGACGAGGAAGACGACAGCGCCTTCCTGAGCGCCCTCAGAGGGCCGGATCTGCTCAATAAACAGCGATCGGACGCTGAGGTAAGACCCATCCTCGATCACTTAGAAAGCGGCATCGCGTCCATTCCTCGCCCTATTTCGCGACAGTTGTCGTCATTTTGCCTAAGAGAGGGCATCTTATACAAAAAGACACAGGTGCCGGCGACAAACCACATCTTCTAGTAGTGCCTCAAGCCCTTCGCGATGACATCCTATTAGCTTGCCACGACGAGCCGACATCTCCTCACTTTGGACTCTGAACAGCGTGCGACAACTGTACTACTGACCTAGACTGACTGCTTGCATCAAACGCTACGTGAAAGGATGCTGTGAATGCCAGCGCCGCAAGTCACCACCCTTCAAGCCTGCAGGCCTTCGATAACCCTTTGACCCTCCGCGTACGCCATTTGATCAAGTTGGAAGGGACCTTATTGGACCATTTTCCTCGTCTGCCTCCGGCAATAATTGGATCGTTGTCGTAACTGATTACTTGACGCGTTACGCTGAGATGAAGGCACTACCACGCCGGACAGCATGTGAAGTTGCCGAGTTTTTTATGCATCACATTGTACTTCGACATGGCGCACCGTCGTTCATCATCACTGACCGAGGTACGGCATTTACGGCGAAGCTTCTGGACAACATCTTCAAGTTGAGTTACACGAGTCATCGAAAGGCCACTGCATACCACCCTGAGACTAACCGCTTAACAGAAACACTAAACAAAACACTGGCAGACGTGATCTCTATGTACGTGGATGTGCAGCACAAATCGTAGGACGAAATCCTGCCGTACGTAACATTTGCGTACAACACTGCCACGCAGGAAACTGCACGATTCACGCCGTTTCGCCTTGTTTATGGTCGAAATGTTGAAAATATGCTAGAGGCCATGATACCGTATGAAGACATCGATCAGCTCGACCAGTTAGCTCTTGACGTCGAGGAGTACATTCAACACACCGAGGAATCTCGTTAACTGGCCCGTGCGCGCATAAGACAGCAGCAGTGTATAGATGCAGTAATGTACAATCTCCACCATCGACAAGTTACCTATGAGCGTGGTGACCTAGGTTGGGTTTGCACTCCCATTAGACGACGAGGCCTCAGCGAGAAACTCTTGAGCGAGTACTTCGGACCATACACAGTACTAAAGCGTGTAAGCGACGCGAACTATGAAGTGATTCCAGAAGGAGACCGGCCATCGCCCAAGCGCTGATTACCACGAGCAGAGATTGTACATGTAGTCCACCTCAAGCCGTATGTTACACGGTGATGTTAATATAATGTACTGGTGAAGCAAACTTTCTTTTTTTTGCTGTAGTCCCGTCGTCCTTCAAAGAACTGCGTAGCGTTTTTTTTTGTTCACGGCCACAGAACCCATTTTTTTGCCTCATGTGCATGTCCGTATGTGTGCTAGTGCGTTTCCTGCTTTTTGTCTTACCCGATTTTTGTATTTTCCGTGTACGTCTTGCGTTTGGGCATCGAGTCGACACTTCATTGGGAGGAGAAAGAATGCCACCTGGTCTTTTGAGCCAGCAAACTGTCGGCATTGCGTGCCCAGCAAAAAAGGCGAAAAAGACGACAAAGATAAAAGAGATCCTGAGCCAGCTGTAGAACCGTCCCTTGGTTTCTGGCTGCTGGTACTGTTGCTTGCTCTTGCCTTAGCGTGGGACAATATATACACCCAAATGTGCTGTCTTGGATTAAGATTTTCCCCAATCGAGCTAAATATGCCACAGCCAATAACTATTCATCTGCTCTGTCATGAGTTGCATCCGGAGTGCCACGCGGATCTGTTATGGGGCCTTTGCTGTTCTTGATTTTTACTAATAATTTCCCAATGTGTAACACCATAATCAATTATTCTGTTTGCAGATAATCGTGAAATATATACCGAAATATCACTAACCCTGATGATTCATATAAGCTGCACAGGGATCTCTACAATGTGTCACTCTAGTGGAACAAATGGCATATGAAACTTAACGCTAGGAAGTTAAATAGCTGCGCATGTGATGTATCATCAGTTATTGCAATTAGTGTACATATGTACTCAATAAAACTTTGATAGCATCAGTTAGGGTAAGTTGGCACCTTTTTACAAATCTTTTGACCCTAAACTGATTCCTTTGAGTTTGCCTTAACAAGGGCTGCTTAAAAAGACCCTTCAGGTATGTTAGACAATAAAAGTGAAACCTAGTCACAATTCAATTACTATTACTCAAAATATGCCCATCACGGCAACAGACCTAAGCACCGATCCTGTGATACAAAACAAAAATGGCTCGGCAGCAATGCAGCTCTCTATGCAGCATCTGCAATGAACTAGAATCTTTGCCCTGTCATCATTATTAAGTATGTTATAGCGATAAAACAAAAAAAACTAATTTCAGGTGGTTGCATTTTTGTAGAAATCTTATGGCATCAACAATTATTCATGGTTTTCAATTCTCCTAGTTTATTGTGCAGAGTAATGTTCCAGAAAGAAGATGGGAGGGTTCATCAGAACATATTGGTTTATTCAATAGTTATGACTTCCTGCGCAACAACAGCCCTCATGTGAATCCCCCCTCCAGGGGCATTGGAGGAATAAATAAAAAAAAGAACTGAAAATTATGTTTTGAAAACAAAAAAAACAAATAAGTATTCCAAATATGTCATATACATCACTGCAAGATCGTGGGAGGCTAAATGTCCCCAGTCCCGTAGCTGGACCCTTCCTTAACTGCCATGAGTTCACCGTGTGATCGTTCAGCAGCTCGTCGTTTTTTTTTCGGGCATGTTTTTTGTCCGACGTTGACTGGCGCTTGGCGTTCTTCAAGCGTCTTCGGTCCCTGCTTTGGCAAGCTACTGTGGTGTAGTAGCCAGGATCGACACCAGCCTGCCTGAAGATGTCCAGCGTGCCACTATTTCCATTGTTGAGGTGACATATACAATCGTATAGTTCGAACCAAAGAGTGCGCAGGCCTACATAGAGATCTTCAGGGAGACGCTGCCAGAGCATCCCATTGAAGCATTTATTCGCATTCTGCGTTTTTTCGTGGAGACATTTCGTCGAAAGTTCATCAGAACAGAGGTCTGCATACAGAGGTTTCATTTTGTTCAGGACGTCACTGGAAAAACCTGCCCTGTGCTTATAGCGTTCTGTGCCCAGAGCTCTCACTCGGTTGTAGGCACACCAACTTTTCACACCCATAGGACACAGGCCACGTCTAGGAGTTCCATCGGTCAAACTGCAGTGAAAGAAACTTGCTCATGTGGCCTTCTTCATAGCTTGTAGGTTCCCCAGATTTCCTCTGATTGCGACAACGTAATAATTTTGCAATCTATTGGTCATAACATCCGTCAAATTCCCTTTGCCTCCAAGTCCACGTACGGTCTTTTTCAGTTTCCTCAGTCGGCATCCGACACGCTTTCGCACGTGCCCAATGCATTCAAGTTTGCGCGCAGTGCCAGTTCCGCACATATGTTTGACAGCCGCATGGCTTTTCGAGTCGTCTTCTCCATAAATATCAATGTTCTCACGCCTCCATGCTACCAGCACTGCCTGTCTGGTTGGCTTGGTAATCGGTGTGATTCGCCTCCCATTCTTCGAATTCAATGCTTGTGGAACACTTCTTCATGACATGAAAACTGTTTACAGCACAAACACATGCAACCACAAAGCATAAGGGACAGGACACAAGCGCTGTGTCCTGTCCCTTATGCTTTGTGGTTGCATGTGTTTGCGCTGTAAACAGTTTTCATGTCAAGTATGCACCAACTCGCCCAGAAAGAAGTTTTAATGAAGTACACTTCTTCATATTTCCACATGCCTTGCACTTTTTGGACATTACTTCCTCGTCAATCACCTTTCCTGTTTCCGCTGATATCAGAGAGACGCAACAATTCAAAGAGTGCCCACGCTTTTGCCAAGTGCCGTCGCCCGATATGCCACACTCGTTACTGCCGACAACATGGTGCACTTCTGCAGCAGCATCCATCACTGACTTTGACGCGACAATTTTCGCGGCATCACAGAGCTTGGAAGAAACCTTGTCATAGGCGGAATGACAAAGTGGCAGTGGCATATTCATAACCTTCGAAAATGTCAGTGTACCAGCATGCCCTTTCTCCAGCTGGCGCATAGCGTAGACAAGCGGAACGTTGTTTTCAGCTGCACTTGCAGCTTTCTTTTTTTATGAGGAAAACAAATATTCTTGGGCACATGCACTACATCCCACGGCGTATGCAAAACGTACCCCTCGGCGTCAACGCTCCTCAAGCTTTAGTGAAATGTTTTTTGCATTTCGGGCACGCCAGCGACGACAAAACTGAGGTAAGAATTTCGACATCTATAATCCTGTGCCCCTGTAGCACAACACCTTCCGGTGGCACTTCACAGTCTTCCTGCAACTGGCCCAGTTTCACTTCACTTGCGGAAACAGCCACATTCACGTCACACTTCGTCGAATAGTTCGTCGTGTACCGATTGCCGTAGAACTGGCGTTTCGGCCTTTGCTTCACTCGGAGCTTAGCCATGACTTGTTATATCATGTAGTAAAACAATGTAGGCCACTGAAGTGACAAAACAGTAACTTTAAATGGCGGTACAACGCGTCGCTGCAGTGTAAACACGATGTCAGGTCGTGCGCCCCCATGTGGCAATTTGTTCAACTTGAATAAAGAAAAGATTGCGACCACCATTGCTCAATCCTATCAACCTTTAAAATACGCCGCCACAAACTAACCTAAACGTATCCTGCGTATTTGAGCACAAACATTAGTTTAATGATTGAAATGTAGGTTTCATTTTTACAAAATGTCAGTTTTGGTTTCAGAGAGGTCTGCCGGTACTTGAAGAAAAATCATAACGTTTGGACAGAAACAGATAAAAGCATAATTTTGCAGCAGCACAATTCTGAATGTCTGTAGATTGTTAAAATAATAAAAAATGATATTCGCTATTTTTGAACAAAAGCGTTGTTTTCAAGGGTGGCGACATACACTCACAAATACCGTAGCGTTCCCATATATAATGATCTGTCATGGGATATGCATGCTAATGCTAATCGCATGTTGGATATCTTCATCGCAATTTTTCTACTGTTCCGACGTCTATAAAACTAACACTCTACAAAACCCTACTTGGCTCACAACTACAATACGAATCTGCCATAGAAACTCGTGCATACATGCAGTGGCGTTATGAATAAAAAGAAACTAGGGTAGCCCATGAATACCACCGCGTGCACATTCAGTGGCGTCCACAAGGAAGGAACGACGCAGCAAGTGAAATGTAGGGGTGAGGGTTCACATGTTAGCATAGAACACACTAGGGATCACACCTGCCTGTGGAGTGTTCCTTTCGTTCTTTGTTTAACCTACTGCTACTTCTATGCGATCAAGGAGACTGTCACTACACCTCCACCTGCTTATATGATACCCGTATGGTAAGCTCCAATGACCTACGAGTTCGGCGAACTGCATTTCATTGCATTCTTTTTTAAAAACTGTTCCTATACAATGTTCAGGCGTATATGAAAAAAAAAGATAAATGACAAATTATGTGACATCAACATAAGTGAAGGGCGAGAAGAATCTAACTAGCGCAAGTGATCTTTTCTTTAATATGTGAATAGCTAGCTTTCTCTGGCTTTTTTACCCGTATTTGCGGCGGTCGGTTGCTGATGGTCGGTAGTCAAACCTTTGCCGCCAAAGATGCCGATGCAAAGGCCATGTGCTCTCACACGACAGTTGTGATGCTCAACATAACAAGTACAGCTCTTTGAGGCGCGCACTGCACCGTGACAGCTCGGAGTGCCTGAACCCATCAATACATTGGTGGAATGCTCATGAATGACTTCCCGCAACTTCTAATTGAAGCAAATACCTCGCTAGAATCACTTGGCTATTCGCTCCCATTGACAATCACCATTGTTGTACGCACACTTATTTCCTTCTCTTATTAAAATTTTATATTGCGAGAAAGTCTAAGAAAGTGTTTGCAAAGGAGAAGCTATGAAAACAAAAATGTAAATATCCACATTCACTTACCCAGCCCTATGCAAAACTCGTAAAAATCATACTCTCTGAAGTACAATGCTATCACCTCCTTTGCCGCTCCACTAAGGAGCAGCATGCAGGAGCATACATTGCTCGCAGAGACAAGGACCCAGGACATGTGTTTGTACCAAGTCTGTAACAGAAAACAGCAGGTAAGTTTTGCCACTGTGTCATTGTCACATATTATATATATATATATATATATATATATATATATATATATATATATATATATATATATATATATATATATATATATATATGTATATATAGGAATGCTTAACGAGAAGTGACTATCCATTTTGGAACATTATGATCAAGGTTGCATTTGCTTAGCTTATAAAGTAGAATATATCGCACACTTTGCCAAAGGCTTTTGAAAAATGTAAACATATGAAATTGGCAAAAGAAGAAGGGTCAAGTATTTGGTATAGTGTTTGAGTAAACGTTAATACTTGCGATTCATATGAGAATGATTTTTGATATCCATGTTGTGATGACGAAAAAATTAATTAGACTCAAGAAAATCTGCAAGGTTAGTAAAGATATGTTCTAGTAGCTTGCAGCAGGTGCTGTTTAATGATAATTTGTAGGCGATGATTTGCTGGCTAATTTGTGCAAAGGAATAATTTTTCCTGTTTTCATTTTGACAGAACAGTTTATGTGTTTAGCGATTGTTGGAATGTTTTAGCTAATATAATGAAATTGTAAGAGCAGGTGTTTTTCATAAATTTAGCACTGATGTTACCAAAGCCGGGGAACGAATGTATATTCAATGAATCTGTTAGTCAAATAACACTGGAAACTTCAACAGTCACTGGAGACATAATTAAAAAGTTTGTCACTCAAGACAGGTAGTTCAATATCCGTAGTGCACGAGAAATTTTTAACAAAGGTATTATTCAGGAGAGTTGCGCATAGGTTCTTGGGAAAAGGGTTCTCAGAGCAATTGTTAAAAGCGATAGAAACATCGGAAAGCGGATGTATGACGCACCATAATTTTTTTTCACATTAGTTGTCAACGTAGATGGTAATGTGGTTTAGAAGAGCGTTTCTTGAGCGCATTTGAGTGTGGCTACATACGCGTTAGTTGCTAATGTGTAGGCTTTCCATCATGAGTCAGTGGGTGATTGCTTTGCAGAACGACAGTCTTGTTTTTTTGTTGGATAGCCGCTTTAAATGGTTGTTGTACCACGGCTTGCGCGGGTTGCAAGTTATAGTACGGGTTGGGATGTGCTTATTGAAAAGTGATTTGCCTCTATCGAAAATATATTCCGGTTTGACTGCACAGTAAAACGTTCAAAATCCCTCGAGAATATGTTAAGAAATAGATACGGCTCTTTATTTATTGCTTCAAAGTTAGGTCTCTTAAAGTCTCTAATGATTTTTTATTGTTACTATTTGAAAGTTTCGGAAATGAAGTATTAAGGTGAATATTTAGTATTAGATGGTCACTAATACTGGATAAGCAATAACAATAATAATAAATAATAATAATAGTTATAATCGGGACGATTGGTGAAGATCAAATTGAGAATGTTTACGGAATCGGATGCGATTCTTGTGGATTGTGTAGCTAACCGAGTTCACGGAAATGTCGTACAAATATCCAAGAATTCTTCTGAATCAGAAAAGGATAGTAAGTTAGGTAGATGGTTGTTCCAAACCATGTTAGGAAAATTAAAGTCGCCAATAAGAAAGGAGGTGAAGAAAACTTTGTGATAATAGGAGCGAATTACATCATGGCATGTAGATTGTCCGTTGTGCACGCCTCTACCACCACTTTCAGAACTGGCCGAGCCTCTAGTGCATAATCGTAAACTACATAAAGAATCACAAAAGCATGCTTTATAACATGCTTCATGATATTATGATGACCAATCGTCTTCCTCCGCATGGCAATATCTTTTCTTCACACGTGTGCCCTAATCCATCACACAATTACGCACAAAAGCTTATAGTGAAAACACGTACTGAGACCACTGGTCGTCCTTGTTCCAGCAATTTTTTTTGTTGACGTACAACGTAAAATGTGATGACCACATATACAAGCAATAGCGCACCATGAGGGACAGCATACTCCTTGGCATTAATTAACGGCAGCGCCGCCAATGCCACGTCTGCCAATGTGGCAAACCTCATTCTGGTCGCGCGTGATGTGAATTGCTGTCGTTCGTTTTCTGGAATTTGTGGCGCCCGGCTGAGTAAATAGTTGACCAGATGGTTGAAAAATACGCATTTTATCCCACCGCTGAAGAACAACGCCACAGTCCATATTTCCCACCCGCGGCCGAAACTCAGGCAACTTGAGATCGTGGGAACAGTTGCCGTAATCTGGGAACGAGAACCAAGGAAAACGTAAATAGCAAAGGAATTAGGACACTTAATAAATACAAAACCACGCAAAATATTCGTGTAAAGAACTAGTGTAATGCGGCAGGTGTGAACAATCCGCCAAAAAGAAAGGCAGTGCAGAAAAAGAACACCATCACCATAGAGCTATTGTCACGTAATATAAAAAGGTAATAATGAAAATATTGTATCCCTCTGCAAATCCGACCAAGTGTTGTAAAACAATACTAGCACAACAGTAATCTTCTCATTTTCAGGTTGAATATTGTATTGACACGGCAAGCGGGGCGAGTGGGTGACTGAACATATTACTAGGGGTGGGCAGCACAACCAGGACGAAGGAAAAAAGGATGTGCGCGATACGAGTGCAGACTAACAACTAGCTTATTTAGAAAAAAATTATGGGGTTTTACGTGTCAAAACTACTTTCTGATTATGAGGCACGCCGTAGTGGAGGACTCCGGAATTTTTGACCACCTGGGGTTCCTTAACGTGCACCTAAATCTAAGTACACGGATGTTTTCGCATTTCGCGCCCTTCGAAATGCGGCCGCCGTGGCCAGGATTCAATCCCACAACCTCGTGCTCAGCAGCCCAACACCAAGCCACTGAGCAGCCACGGCGGGTACTTTATTTTTTCAAACAATTGAATAAATACACAGAGAATGCGATCATGTGAAGTGCCGTGTACAAGTGGTGAAAGAGTGTCAGCCTATCTTGCTATTCAAAAAAACTCTATTTCCTTATTATGCTGAAAGATAGAAGTCTGGCTAATGCATGCGTTTGAGTTGACATGCATGAAGTAGCTTCCATATTCTCGTGGTTGATTTGATTTCTATATTTATATAATATTTCAGTTTTTTTTCGAACAAGATTTGCATGGATAATTTCAACAATACGCGCCCAGATTCGAGCCTGTTGCATTCCTGGCCGCACCTTGCTGCTCCCTAAGGTGGATCTTAAGGCAATGTCCCGTCTGCCCAAAGTACTTTTTGCCACATGAAAGTGGAATAACGTAGACCACTACCACCGAGCATGCCATAAGCTGCCCCGTGTGTTTGACGCGAGGCAGCTTGGACGCCTGTTTAGGTCTATTGGCGCGATTAGAAATCTTGTTTAACGAGTTTTTAGCTGAAAAGACGACTTGTACATCATATTTCATGGTTGTCTTTCTTTAACGCATGCCCCATCTGATGTACATAAGGGATAACTGCAAACTTTTTTGCCGTTTCGATCTGTTTCTGGGGTGCTTCTACTTTTTCTATGTTCTTCACTATCCCTTCACATATTGATACGACAATAGATATTGAAAAACTGACCTTTTATAGACGATTAAGCTGTTTCAAAAAGCTCAGATTGGCGATTTGATGGCATTCCTTAGCATTGCCTCTTTTCACTAGTTTTGAGTGCGCCGACGCGTTGTTTAGAATTGGTTTTCTTGTCCTCAGCCACTACTGCCAACAAACACGTTCTGCGGTTAATATTATCTGTAAATCCAAAAATTAAATTTCATTACTAATTGGCAGGTCATGAGTAAGTCTGAGACCCATTTCTTTCTTATCAAAGGCTGCGAGAATAACGCCAATACCTTTGGAACTTGTTTTATAGTGGATAGCTGCTAAGTAGTCGTCAACAATCCTGAAACACTTAATCATTGTTCATGCCAAGGAGCTCTCAAGTTCCCGGTCAACACTGCCGAGAAAGATCTTGCTAAGAATTGGTACGACATGAGAGCCCATGCAGACCCCCTGCTTCTGAATCCTAACCTCGTTATTCCACATAATGAACGTGGAATTTAAAAAACCAAGAGTTCGAGAAATGACTGAACCAGGACGTCACCCTCATTCCTGAGCTTAAACTCATTGTTATCCATAATGCATCTTTGATTGTCGTCATCAGCTGATTTCGAGAAAGGCAATAATATAAATGTGTGACGTCAATGATGAAGGCTGTGCATGCTGGATACACCCCCTCTAGAAAAAAACGAAGAACTTCTCAGTTTTTTTACTTTGAATCCGTCTTCTACCTGGAGCCCTGTTAAGTTTTTCTGAATATAACCAGAAGCTACGTGTTGCCAAGTGTTTCTCTCAGACACAATTGTGCGCAAAGGTTGCTCAGGTTTATGTTTTTTATCTTAAAGAAAACCTCAAGGGTGAACCCCCGACTTTTGTTTACTGTGCTACATAGACGCTCCAGGTTCATAAAACCGCAAACAGACTTGAGGCAGTCCCCCAGTATATTGGCCTGGCTTACTCCATCGCGCCGCAAGATCTTACAAATCTTTCTGGTTTGACCAACCGTGGGGCAGAAAATTCCGCGCAGAGGCACAACTTTTTCTGGACACGTGTCATGGCTAAGATGCCAAGACGTGCAAGACGTCCAAGATTGCAAGAGGTGCAAGGGTTGCGTCTTGGCCTCTTCACCACGGCACGTGTCCAGAAGTTATGGCTCTGTACAGAATTTTCTGCCACACGGTTGGCCACACGAGAAGGATCTGCAAGATCTTGCACTGCGAATGAATGAGCCAGGCCAGGAAGCTGCGAGACTGCGTCAAGTCCGTTTGCGGTTTCATGAAAGGAAGCCAACGAGAGCGCCCTCGATACCACGAGTTGTCGAGGACAAGCCAGTATTAGCCGGAATTCCTCTGTAGCAACGTCCGGCACAACCTATCCCCAAGGAGAAGAAACCGAAGCCCATGACCAAAGTGCTGAACCTGACCGATATTGTAGTTTCAGATAAGCACATGAACATTCTTAAGTTATGCAAAACGTTATACCTAGAACCTTGCCTACACCCAGTCAATAAGATAGCCGCCGTTAAATCAGTGTCCAGGCATGTAGATATAGATGTCAAACTCAGCTGCCTTTCTCAGTGCTTTTACTTGTTCGCCAAATCTCAAGGAAACCAGAATGGCAGAGTGCAAAAGATCCAACCCCTTTGCAATTTTTAAGAGATAACGAAGTGAAAGTGTTGACCACTGATAAAGAATGGTGCTTTGTCCTCCTAACAGAAGGGCAGTTTTCCGAGAAAGCCTCAACCGCTTTAAAATAAACTTCAAGAAGGTACACACTGAACCTAAGAAAGTCAAAGATGAAGCAAAGGAATTGTTGCTGGAGTTGAACTTTGAGCGTATATGTAGAACAGTAAAGAAAAGTCAGGGGTTGAACTTGGAGCTTTTCCTTATGATAAAAATGCATAAACCTGAGCAACCTTTACGCGCAACTGTGTCTGAGCGAAACACTTTGCCAGACGCAGGCTCTGGTTATATTCATAAAAACTTAGCAGGGCTCCAGATAGGAAACCCACTCAGAGTAAAAAACCCAGAAGTCGGTCAGTTTTTTCCAAGAAGCGGTGCATCCAGCATGCACAGCGCTCAGTGTTGACATCACCGATTTATATGATTCCCTTCCTAGAAATCAGTTGACGAGGACGAAGATTACATTATGGATAACGATGGTTTAGTTTAGGAGTCAGAGCGGCGTCACAGTTCAGTCATTGATCGAACTCTTCCGTATTTATCTTAATTCCACGTTCGTTATCTAAGACAACGAAGTTATGATTCACACGCAGGGGTTCAGATGCAGGGAGTCTGCATTGGCTCCAAGGTCCCACCAATTCTTAGCAAAATTTTTCTCTGCAGTATTGACCGGGCGCTCGAGAGCGTCTTGGCAGGAACAACGATTATGTGCTTCAGATTTGTTGATGACTACTTAGTAGTTATCCGCTCTGAAACAAGTTCCTAAGATATTGGCGCTTATCTCGCAGCCTTTGATAAAGAAGGAATGGGTCTCAGATTTACTCATGAACTGCCCATTAATAAAGAAATTCAATTTTTAGATTTACACTTAAGATTAACAGCACAACATATTTGTTGGCAATATAACCACAGGACAAGAAAAACAATTCTAAACAATATGCGTCGGCACATTCAAAACGATTGGAAAGAGGCATTTCTACGACGTGTTTAGCTTCCGCACTTAGCAAGTCGTGCCATCGGCCACCTCACCAATGTAAGATTTTCGCAACATCTTAGTCGTCTAGAGAAGTACGGTTATCCAATATTTCTTGCCGTGTAAATATGTTAAGGGCTAGTGAAGAAAATAAACAAAGGGAAGCACCCCGGAAACAGATTGATACAGTAAAAAAGTTTGCAATCATCCATAATTCGCGCCGGATGGGGCATGGGTTAAAAGAAGTCAGCCATGAAACATGCTGTCACAAGTCGTCTTTTCAGATAAAAACTCGTTAAACAAGATTTGCAATCGCGTCAATAGACCTAAACAGGCATCCAAGACCATGCGCCGCGTCAGACATGCGGGGCAGCTCATGGCAGTTCGGTGGGAGAGGTCTACGTTATTCCACTTTTGTGCGGCAAAAGTACTTCGGGCAGACGGGACGCTACCTTAACATCCGCCTTAGGGAGTACCAAGGTGCGGCCAGGAATGCAACAGGCTCGAATCTGGGCGCGTATTGTTGAAATGGCCCATGCAAATCTTGTTAAAAAAACTGAAATATCATATAAAAATAGAAATCAATTCGACCGCGAGGTTGTCGAAGCCGACTTCATGTATGTCAGCTCAGGCACAAGCGTCAGCCAGACTTCTGTCTGTCTGCATGATAAAGAAATTGAGTTTTTGAATGGCAAGAGGCTGACACCCTTTCACCACTTGTACGAGTCACTCCATCAAATGATCCGATTCTCTGCATACTTAATCACTTGTTTGAAAAAATAAACCAGTTGTTAGTCTACGCTCGTATCATTCCCTTCCTTTTGTCCTTCGTCTGGGTTGCGCTGCTCGCCTCTAGAAATATGTTCAAGGTTGTGCCCCTTCACGCTCAAAACAAGCTAAAGTTTCTAGGCTGAATACGACCGCTCGACATTGACCTATGTTCGTTCATCATGTTTGTACTTCCTTACATTCAATGTATTCATGCTCTTTGAAATCCACCAGATATCTGTACTGCGGACAATATCCATAAGCAATTATTTCGAATCATACTGTCGCAGCTGCAAAAACAAATTAGCAGTAGTGCCAAAGACGATAGCTGCTTGGGATGGCAGTGTTCTTTGGGGACAGTGCCCATTTGTGCCAAACACATGCCCAGCGCGCTTTCTGCCCACAAGCAACCCACTGTTCAAACTGCACTTTTTTTCAACATAGTTTGATTAGACACACGCTTCAGCAGGCATGCGCAGCCACCTAAAGAAGACGCTCACAATACCATGAGCTGGCCCGGTAGCTTGTCTTCAGCACTGACCTATGAGGAAGACCTCTTTGCGTCACATGGTTTGAAAGTGAGTTTGTTTAGAAACGCCCTGAAGAGGCCTCACTAATTGCAATCTGACACGTACCCAGGATATTTCTTGGGAGGGGACCTAACGCAAGGTAACTTTTCCATGCAAACGAGGGGGATACCTTTCCTACCAAAAATGTTAATAATGCTCACTGTTCACCGTAAAGAGGCGTAAACCCGCAAAAAAATAAATAAAAAGAAGGCGTATGTTACAGGTACGCCTGTGAGACACACCTGTCCTTTATTAGACGAACAAAGAACCACATCAAATGGACTCGCGCAGGAAAGAAGCGCTGCAATACTGCCAAGAACAAGTAAACAAGCGAGAGTGAAAAATAAAGATTTCTAGTAGCGTTCTTTGAATTATCTCCGGAAATATTATACGAATATATATTTGCGGAACACAGTGCACTTGGATCCCTTGTTTCCTGCTCTACCAAGTGCCAAAACGTACTCGTATTGTTATTTGGGAAGTTGTGTAACGATGCGTGATCGCCAGTCCGTACAACCACGTATACTTGCGGCGTCCGCTGCGGAAGGTTAGTAAAACACCCAGATAAGCACATCACAGAAGTGGCTACGCCAGGCGGCTCGACTGACAACTGTAGAAGCGTCATTCAAAACACACGGAATCATTCTCCACTTCCTGCGGTGCTTTCTATACTTCTTTTTTAAAAGAAAGATGTAGATCCATAAATATTTCCATAAACAACGGGTCAATTTGTTAATTTTCGCTTTTCCTTTGTTTTGCTACTGCCTCGTCTCTCTTCCTTAGTATAACGGTTAATTTATAAAGTCTTTGGTACGGTCGTTTCATGTTACTAATGTTGCGCGAAAAGTATCGTACAATTAGCGAAAAGCCAGACGAGGTAACGGGTGAACATTCACAGTGCTTTTGTGTCTTGGGTTATTGCAAGGTTTGATGAGGAACGCTGTTTCGCATGATTTTATTTACCACCTCTGCCAACGTCGCGGAGAGCCGTCACTCGAGGAAATAATGAAGCAAGGGGCAAAAGCTAGACGCAAGTGGCGTTTTCTCCGGCCACAACTCGTTCAACGAGCATGCAGAGGCAGAATCTTATAACGGTTTGGAAAATGCACCGTTCACTTAGCCGCCTACGTCGCTAACTGGGCCACTCCCAAGCCGGTGTAAGAATAAGGGGAGGACGCAACCAATAAACGAGGGGGTGCCCGACATAGAGTTTCATACAATAATTACTAGAGGGATCTCTGGCGCTAGTGTCTACGGGAGCTGCAATGATAATGGACGAGAGGTTCATTTGAGGGATCGCCAGTCGTTCTTGCGTGGGCGCGAGAGAGAAAATCTGGGGGCTTTTGCCCCTTGAATATACGACTGTGCCCAGGTACTACGGAGGAGGCTTCTTAGCGCGTGTTGTAGCCTTTTATCTCTAGGCGTGCCGAGATTGCAGAGTGGGGTCGAGTTTGCTTACGCTCGGACGCTGGCTGCCGGCGCGGTAAAGTAGGTGAAGCAGCGGGCTCAGTCAGTCATGATGGATCGTAGCTTTCTCGCGTCTTAAGTCAATGTACCTTGTAATTGTACAACATTACAGATCTCTCTGTTGGATCAACAGCGACCGTAGTAGAGCCTGAGCCGCATATATTGAAAATCAACCGCCCCTTAGCGAGCGCGGTTGAGCGGAAGCGGCTTAAAGGCCGGCGGTGGCGATGACTGACTCAGGATCAACGCCGTTGGTGCGCGAAAGTGTGTCCGACGTAGCTTCAGGCGTAAAGTTCTTTCTGGTGTTGCAGAAGTCGCGGGGCGCGGTAGTGCTGAAGTTAGCGTCACAATTTGGCGGCTGGACGTAATTACATTTACTCTCTCGTGTTTTTTACGAATTGTAACAACGTGTCATTATTTCGCATTATTGGTGGCGCCTCCAGGACGCAAAAGCGGCAACGGGGACAGCAAAGCTAGAACCCTGACTGGTCCGTGGTTTGGGGCTTGCCGAGGCTTGCGCGCGCCTGGAGTGTATAAGATCTGCTGTCCGCTATCGCGGACAGCGAATTTTTTATGCGGACACCCCCTGGCACGCTTTGGCCTCCACGGCCCCAACCTACGGACCGCCACGCTACCAGCTTTGAGACCCCCGCTACCCCTTGAGTGCTCTGGGGATCCTGCGCTGCCTGCTTTATCATAACCCCACATTCACTCCTGAGGCCTCCGTTTGACGGTCACATATGCCCACCTGGAGCAGTGCTCGTAAAAACTCCAAGCTATCGACGCAACAAAAAAAGCGACCCGCGACCTTTACAACACAAGTCAGAACCTTGCCACTTCAGACGCGGCGATCGCCAAATGGGGCGTCCGTTCCAATTGCCTCAACGAGCGGGCAGCCAGTGGCCGAGTGTAAAAAAACTCGACCGCACTACGCAGTGCCGGCAAGTCTAGAGACCATACACATACAACACCTGCAAAGAAACCTCCTCCGTAGTGCCTGGAAATAGTCATATATTCAAGGAGCAAAAGCCCCAAAAGAAAGACGATTCCTTGCGTTACTTGCATTCTTTTCACCCGCTTAAGCACGTCTTGCCATTGGCCTCCACTGTATATGGCCCTGGACATTGTAACAAGGTGAACTACATCGCATACATCTTTGTACAGTGTTTTACGTTTCACTGAAAAAAGGTGCTCCTTTGAACATCTAACAGACAAGAACCGTACACTTAAAATAACGGCCTTAAGAAAACCAGAAACAGGACTGGTCATATTCTCTGTACAGACCACATAGCCAGGTAACGCGCTCCTTAGCGTCACTTGGCACACCATGCGCAAGAAAGGATCGCTTATGTCGCCGGAAAATAAAAACCAGTTTATGAACTGTCGCATAAAGAGGAGCGTCATTACCAAACCTCCATCTTTAACTCGTCTGAACAAATTTGTTGGGCTGCAGCGTTCCCAGTTCAAAGCCCACACAAGTATTGCGAAGACTCGGTGCAACTTCTGTATATTTACCCTTGAACAATGCTATACCTGCACTACATCTGCAGTCTTGGAGTGACGCCTGACACCGGCAGAAGATGCCGAGAGCGAGTTTAGCTATACTAATCCAGGTACAACCAAATTAGGAAGGCCCACTAAGCTTGAACAAAGACACTCCCTCCCCAGAACAGGAATTAGCCTCCCTGGTGTAGTATTTGGCCATGACCTCCCTGATGATATCTAGAATTAACCAATGGCCCTCAGCCCCCAGCAGCTGTGAAGCACTTGACCAAGGCGGCGGTCAGACGTGTAATGCAGCAGAGGGTGCTAAGAATATCTGGGTCCGGACAGGGTGCCAATGGAAACTGACCCTTGCAACGTTAAACACCCGAACTCTCGAGTGGGGCTAGCTTAGCAGGACTCTTTGAGGTACTATCAGACACTGTTTGGGATATTGTCGGCCTTAGTGAGATTAGAAGAACTGGTGAGGCTTACACAGTGCTAAATAACAGCCATGTCCTCTGCTATAGAGGTCTCTTAGATAAGAAACAATACGGAGTTGAATTCCTAATCCATAAGGACATAGCGGGCAACATTGACCAATTCTTCGGCATTAACGAGAGGGCATGAGTAGTCGTAATCAAACTCAATAAGAAATATAGATTAAAGGTAGTACAAGCCTAAGCTCCAACATCCAGTCACGATGATGAGGAGGTAGACCAGTTTTATGAAGATCTTGAATTAGCATTGAGAAAAGTGCAAACTCGGTATACAGTAGAAATGGGTGACTTCAATGCAGAAGTGGGGAAAAAAGAGGCGGCTGAACAAGCAATTGGAAACTACGGCGTCGATTCTAGAAACGCTTGAGCAGAGATGCTGGTAGAATTCGCAGAAAAAATAAGCTAAGAATAACGAACCTATATTTCAGGAAACGTAGCGACAAAAAGGGGACCCGGTAATTCCCTAATGCTGAAATGAGAAACGAAATTGACTTCGTACTTTCTACCGATCGTACCATAGTGCAGGATGTGGAAGTGATAAGTAGGGTAACGTGCAGTGATCATAGGTTAGTGAGGGCTAGGATTCACTTAAGTTTGAACATGTCAACCTAGAAGCAGTAAGGGTAAAAGCAGAGAAATTTAGGCTGGTACTTGCAAACAAATATGCAGCCTTAGAACTGAGAGATGATGATGATGACACTGAGGTAACGAATGAAACCGTAACGAGGCTGGCTTCAGAGGCAGCAATTGAAGGGGGAGGCAAGGCACCAAGGCAACCAGTAGGCAAGCTCTCCCAAGTAACAAAGGAGATAATAAAGCAACGACAAAGAATGAAAGTGTCCAACTCAAGAGATAAGAGACAGAATTCGCAGAACTGTCGAAACTGATCAACGAAAAGAAAATAGGTTTTATTCGAAATTATAACGTAAGAAAGACTAATGACGCCCTAAAACATGGACGCAGCCTCAAATCAATGAGATGGAAACATGGCATAGCACAAACCAAGATGTATGCACTGAAAGATAAGCAGGGTAATATCATCAGCAATCTCGATGGCACAATAAAAGCAGCACGAGAATTCTATTCTGACTTGTACAGCACCCAGAGGACTCAGGGGCACTCTACTCGATACAATAACGAACAGTATATAGTAACTCCTCGTATAACTGGAGATGAGGTCAGAAGGGACTTGCAAGGAATGAAATGGGGAAATGCGGCAGGAGAGGATGGAACAGCAGTCTATTCATTCAAAGACTGAGGCGACATAATGCTGGGAAAACTGACGGCTCTCTGTACGAAGTGTCTATCAATGGCAAGGGTCCCAGAAAACTGGAGGAATGCAAACAATATCCTAATCCACAATAAGGGAGACGTTAAAGAGCTGAAAAATTATAGGCTCAATGGCCTACTCACAGTATTATATAAAATATTTACTAAAATAATCTCCAATAGAATAATAGAATAAGGACAACACTGGACTTTAGTTAACCAAGGGAACAGGCTGGGTTCAGGAAGGGATGCTCTACAATAGATATCATTCACGTCATTAATCAGGTTATCAAGAAATTCGCAGAGTACAATAAGCCTCTCTATATGGCTTTCATAGATCACGACAAAGCATTTGATTCAGTAGAGATACTAGCAGTCATAGAGGCATTGCGTAATCAAGAAGTACATAACCCTTACCTAAATACCCTGGAGAATATCTACAGAAATTCTACAGCCACCTTAATTATAGACAAGTAGGAAGATACCTATCAAGAAAGGGGTCAGACAAGGAGGCACAATCTCTCCAATTATATTCACTGCGCACTTAGAAGAATTATTCAAGGTATTAAAATGGGAAGGATTAGGAGTGAGGATCGACGGCGAATACTTAAGCAACTTTGGTTTTGCAGATAAAATTCTATTCAGCAACACTGCGGGCGAGTTACAACAAAAGATTGAGGACCTTAACACGGAGAGTGTAAGAGTGGGGTTGAACATTAATATACAGAAGGCAAAGATAATGATAAAGAACCGGGCAAGGGGAACAAGAGTTCAAGATCGCAAGTCAGCCTCTAGAGCTTGTGAAGGAGTACGTTTACCTAAGTCAGCTACTCACAAAAAACCCTGCCCATGAGAAAGAAATTCACAGAAGAATAAAAATGGGTTGGATCGCATACGGCAGAGGTCGGGAGCTCCTCCCTTGAAAATTGAATAATTGAAAAGGAAAGTATACAATCATTGCCTTTTGCCGGTTCCGGCATATGGAGCAAAGACATGCAAATTGACAAAAGCTTGCGAACAAGGACCGCGCAAAAAGCGATGTAACGAAAAATGCTTGGCACAACTTTAAGAGACAGAAACAGAGCGCTTTCAATCAGATATCAAACGGGCATAGTGAATATTCTAATAGAGATTAAGAGAAAAAAATGGCGCTGGGCAGGTCATGTAATATGCAGATTAGATAACTGTTACACCATTAGGGTGACGGAATGAGTACCAAGAGAAGGGAGGCGCTGTAGAGGATGGCAGAAGGCTGGGTGGTGCGACGAAATTAGGAATGCGGGTGCTAGTAGGAAACAGTTAGCGAAGGACAGGGGTAATTGGAGATCGCAGGGAGAGGCCTTCGTCCTGCAGTAGACATAAAATACACTGATGATGATGATGATGATGATGATGATGATGATGATGATGATGATGATGATGATGATGATGATTGCAACACTTGCATTATATGCCAGAGTTTTGCGACAAAAAATAGAATGCAAACTGTAGCTCTTGCAAACTTTGACAGATACCCGCCTTTCCATTTATTGGTTTTTTTTTGTTTTTCTTTGCTCTTGCCAATACTTATCGTTATTTTTTTTATATTTCAGCGGGACGCCTAAGCATTTAACATTGGCGAAAGTGACCCTGGTCGAAAATCACTCTCCATGCCAGAAACTGAGGCACTTCTCCATTTTACCAAGGTTCCGGTAACCTTGCCGACAACCTTCACTATTGCGATAGCTGCAGCTACACTTTCTTTATCTGTACAACAAACTGCGACGTCATCCGCATACGCCAGAATTTCAATTTCCGATGCAATTAATCTGAAGCCGTGAATAATGCGGTTTTCAGTGATAGCTAGGCATATTGTTTCTATCTATCTACTGAACAGAAGGGGGCTCAGGGGACAGCCCTGCCATACAGTACGCTTTAGGTTGATGGTGGCCTCTACTAATTTGTTAACAATTAAACGTGTAGTGAAGTTCCGGTGCGCTAAAGCTACCCCATATCTGATGATAGATCTGACATTAACGTGGTCTAGGATATCAAGCAAAATGCCTTGATGTACACAATCAAAGGCTTTCTCCAGATCGAGCTGTATAATTGCCACCCTTGCTTGCATAATGTCGCAGCACTACATCACCCAGCTCATCTTGTGTATATTAGGCACAATCGAACGCCACATAATGCCACATGTTTGGTGAGGCCCAACCAATTCCTTAATTATTTTCTGTAGCCGCCTTGTTAGCACTTTCATCCAGATTTTATAATTACAATTAGTTAGTGATACAGGCCTGTACGAGGAAACCAATTTTAACTTCTCTCTCTCTTTCTTTTCTGTCTTTGGTAATAATACAGCATGTGCTTGCCCGAATGACTGGGTCAGGACATCTAGTTCGTATGCCTCATTAAAATCACTTGTAAGCAGATGAGACAATTCTAACTTAAATGACTTGTAAAACGAAGCGCTCAGACCGTCGGGCCCTGATGACTTCCCGAGATTCAAGTTACTTGTAGCCTTTTCTAGGTGCGTTTTTCATATGGGTGATTCCAACAGTGTTCTAATGCCATCGTGCAGCAGTGGCGTTCTCTCAAGAAATTATTCTTGAAAACTCTCTGCATCCACAGGCCTACAAGCAAAAAGCGCTTTGTAGTGTCAAGCAAATGCATGGCCTATGCTGTCATTGTCTGTCATTTCTACCCCGTTGTCCTCAATAACATCCACATGGTTACGCCGGGCGCGACTTCGCGCGAGTTCAAGTGCGCGTTTTGTTGGACATTCATCTATAGCCACCGCATCTATTCTTGCTCTCACTAGTGCTCCGCGATAACGCTCCTCATCATAAAGCTCCAGTTTCTGCTTGACACTACGCAGATCTTCGGCATACACACCTGGCGTTTGGCATTCAAGCGCTGTTAGTTTTTCAAAAGTGATTTTGAGCCCTTGCTCTTTCGTTTTGGCTTGAAACAATCAAATGATGGATCTTTCTATCGCTTTAATTTTTATCTGTTGCTTGATATGTTCGCAAAGCTCTCCTATCTTGTCCCCGGTATCTTCATGGATATTCTTAACTTTATGCATCACTGCTACGTTGAAAGATTCATCCTTTAATATATTGGAGTTCAATTTCCATTATCCCATGAAAAAACTCTTACTCTCTTTCTTTAATACTTTTTGAGATTGTACAAGGCAGTGATCAGTAGGCGAAATCGGCGAAACACCATGACTTCGGCGCTTTGTAATCGTATCTACTGACAGGTACATTCCCTCCAAGCAGGCTTGGCTGCTTCTTTGAAAATGAGTGCACTTTACGGCTCCGGAGCCCCCCAGGCACTCAGCAATATCCTCGAGCTCATACTCTGCAATCATTTGTAACAACACATCACTGCTTTTGTCTTTAACCACTCTATCACTTGACCTATCACTTGAATTCAAAATGCAATTAAAATCCCCAACCAAAACAAGCTGCTTATCAATGCACATATACTGTACGTTTTAGGGTAGAAAAAAAATTTGCGCGTTCCTGTGCCACACTTGGAGCATAAACACACATAACACGACATGAAATATCACTATATATGAAATCATACAGCAAAAATCTACCGGGAACGCATGAAGAAACATTTTGCACTGACGGTCCTGGATTCCTTCGAACGGACGCACCCTCCGGACCTGCCGATAGCGTGTCTCAAAACGGCGTGGTGCCATGCAGTGAACCTGCGCAGTATGTTCTCCTTCCACTTTCGTCTCCTGCACAGCCAAGACCTCGAGATCTTGTTCCAATAACAGCCGGTACAGTTGACATTGTTTTTTTTTTCTAGAGGCCAGAGCTTTAAAGTTTAAAGTGGCGAGTGTAAGTGACGATTGAGGAACCATCGTTGATTTGTGGAAAAAGTAGGTCCGAAGCCTGGCGTTTACGTTGCGCGTTTAGCTCAATGCTAGACGCCTCCGGGACTGCCCGGTGGGATGGTCTCGCCACTATGCGAAAGTGGCTTGTCGTCAACTTTCCTATCCGCTGTTTCCCAAAAAGTGGCCTGTCAATTTTTCAGGTCTTGCCCTGAGGTTCGTGCGCTTACCCGTTGGAGTCTTCTCAGGCGGTCCCTCGATGCTTCGCGCGCCCACCTTGTCTCCTTGGCTTGTGGCGTCTTCCGGGGCTATTTTAACCGCCGAGCTGATGCCAATACTCCCAGAGACGCCGCCGGCGTTCGGTGACGCGCCGAGAGCGTCCACGTAGGCAGTTGCACTAGGAGGGACGATTTTCACGGCCCGCCCGTTCAGACACTAGTGTGGATGCTTCGGTTAGTGGAGAACTTGCATCTTTTGTAGAGTCGTCTGTTCCCTCGGCCGTTTTTGCTGCAGGGTCTGGCCGGCTGTGTACTTCTGATCAATCTTGATTTGCGGGACCTGAGGCATCGCAATGTAGCCCAGTAGTGGTCACATGACCGCTACTTTTCGCGGCGTCGTCTGCCTCGGTCACGTCCATAATGTGCACCGCTGAATCCTCTTCATCGGCTTTTCCCGTCACTACGGCGTAGGAACGGATACACCCGGTGTCGACGTGACTAAAACGCCGGCAGTGTGAGCAACGTGGCACCTTGCACTGGCGACGTACTACATGTCCCGAACCATGGCAGCGCAAGCACTGCATAGGCCGACCTGGTGCAACCAACAGGGCTAGTGCACCGGCGACGCGAATCTGGTGACGAAGGTCGTCAACATCAAGACCACTATTGAGCTGCAGGAGCACAGTCCGGGTTGTCGAGCCTTTCTCATTGAGTCCCTCCACATGCCAGCGCTCCCGAAAAACCTCGGTCACTTTGCCAAACGCCGTCAACGCCGTGCGCACGTTGTCGTCTGCCACGCCATGTAGAACCAATAATGACGCCGGAGCCCCATCTGCTGCTCCTGCGGGTCGATGACGAGACAGCGTCGCCCCTTGATCTGAAGTTCCTTCGATCCAACCATCCACTTCGTCACCTGCGGGCTGTTTAATTTCACGATACACATGTGGTTGATCTCGTAGGCGCCCAAAGCCACAACGTCAGGGAGCAGCCGTTCCTTGTGCAAAGCGTCACGGAAATCTTCGACCCTGAAGGGCTGCGCTCGAACATCTCCGTACGAGAACACTGTGTTCAACACGTTGACAATTGGGGCAAAATAATCTCAAAATCCTTGTCGGCTTCAGCTACAATCCTGTTATCGGTGCCCGGGTGGGACGCTGAGACCGCTCGTGAAGAGCCGGACTTTCCGCTTCCGCTCAACTCGGTGGCTGAAGAGGAAGTCCATTAAGCCTCGGTGACATGTATCGACAAGCGAATGAAACGCCCTTATGAATTTATCGCGGGCATGCCGGTGCCTCGAGACGCTTGGCGCGTTTCGATTTGGCCACCTGGACAAGCTCAAATGTTGCAATTAATAGCAATTGTGAGTCTTCGCGGCGTCTTCTGGAATTCGAAAAGTATAAATTTCGCTGAAATTTACAAAAATAAGGTTTATATAGCGTAATAAACAAAGCCACAATAATGTTTGAATCCACAAGCACGAAGGTCAGACAAATCCATGTACTTCCCATCATTCCCATGGTGGTACAACGACTGCAGCGCCGGACTTCCCTCCAATAATTATTGTATAAAACTCTATGGGTGCCGCCTCTGAAGTGTACGTCATCATATGACGAGCTAATCTACAAACTGAAGGATGTTTAACCTTGCTGATTAGATATAAAATAAATGTTATACGGCAACTTATCATGTGTATACATGTGGTCCTGGGCATTTACGCAATACTTGAAGTAATTTACTAATGTCATTCGTTTTAATTCTTAGCCGACAGGCGGTATCGCAAGCGTAAATGAGTTGGCACAGCGCAGCACTATGTCATCTGCTACCAGTAGATTTGCACGTTGGATGCACTGCAAGCACTTCATAAGTAGCGAGCGCAACAAAACCGTGAATTGGTTCTTGGGGCCAACTTTACTAGCCTACTATGGGCGCTATTTTGGACATTCCGTTATTTTCTTAGATGCGTGACGTAGATTCGACGCGAATAAAATGGCGCTAATGGCCCCATTTAGCTTTCGTAACGTGAACACAACTTCACGTTTTGCCTAAGAAACTGAAACGAAGAGACTGAACGTAAGGTTTCCGGTAAGGCAAAATAGTTTTCCTCCGCAGTAAAAATAAAGTTCCTAGCTCAATGCGCATGATTATTTCGTCGAAAACGCTTCTCGCCTCCGTCGTGCGCTGCGTACAAGCCGTCGTCTGCTTCATTAGCTAGGACATAGAGAAACATAGTAAACGACAAGAGTGGACACTCGAGCCGTTTTGCGGCCGAGCTATGGAGTTTCGCCGATTCTGCTAGGTGGCAGAGCACATCAAGAAAAATGTGGCTGTGGCTGCGACTGTGGCTATGGTAGATTGACAGGCGGCACGACCACTGGGCACGACCCAACACGTGCGAAGCCTAGTCAGGCCGCGCCGCCGGGCTCTTTCTGTAAAATTCGCCCGAGGATTGTTGTTGGGTTCTTTTGCCAGCGTCTGCATCGTCGCCCTTTCATGGTAAGGCCACAGCAAGTTCTTTTGCGCGTTGTTAACGACTTATGCTCTTCGCATTTTGTTATGCCACTGTTAGCCGCATGAACGAGTGACGGCGGACTTGTAGCCATGAACAGCTGCTGCACATTGGCTACACTGACTTTCATTTCGCATTCTTTTTTTTTATGCGCTTCAATGAGTGGTGATGCTAGCGATGACAGTGACGGTGGCAGCGCCCGAGCTGCGAGGCACGTTCGATACAACGAGGAAGTTAGAAAATAAAATAAAATAGTTCGTTAAGGAATGCGGCCTATGAACACATGCCGTTCGGGGCAGAGAGCGTTATGTTACGCGCACCAACTGCTGAAAAAGTATGGTGCTCTACTTTTGCAAAAGAAATGTAGGTATTTCTAAAGCGGTACACGTGCAATATTTGCAGTATGGCAATAATGCGCTCCTCTCTCAGCCTCTGTAGCAGGCTATGTGCGCTCGAGAGTTAACTGTTCTGCATTGGGCTGATGATGCGTGTTTTCATGTTTTAATTGTGTATGAAGTCGGTACCACAGAAAGTTCCTTGTTTCTTAGCATCTATAACAGTGATTCCTTAACAAAAAAAAAATATGCATTATATGAAGGAACGCAGCATCTCTATTATAAAGCTTTATAGGCTCCAGTATTGCTTATACGAAGGAACGTAGCGTCTACATTCAATAGCTTTGAAGCGTCCAGTATCCTGTCTGTCATTCAACGTTCTAAAACTGGTGCAGTGCAACGTAGAAAGAAAGAAAGAAGCCGAGCCGGCCAGATACAGGAAAAGAGCGCTCCTGTATCTGTCCGGCTCGGTTTGTTTCTTCCTTTCTATATTGCGTTGTACCAGTTTTAGAATGCAATACCAGCTCGCCCAATCCTCAACCCTAGTAAACGTCATTCTACGTATTGCAGGAATCTCCACCATTTCCTCAATATATGGTGTACAGCCAAAGGACATCATGCATACTCAAGGGCAAAATGCCATGTATCAGAAGACGATTGCAAGGCGTCGAAGACAGCAGGTGAAGACCCCCAACACAAAGTGCATAATTGCAGCTGTTTAATGACCGACACACTGGCCTACGCATTCGAGATGAGTACGCTGGTACATGCTCAATTATTTTCGCAGCCATTTTATTTTGGCACGCAACCATTAACATAAAAAAATTGCTCTAGTTTACCCTTCTTCGCAGAAGTACCTGGAAAACGTCACATGTTTTTCTTTCTAAAACAACCCCATCTTCAGCAAATTAATTGCTGGCGTGTATCTGCAATTTTTTTTCATTATCTGGATAGTTGCAACACGTCTTCTATGCGTTTTGCTTCTGCAAGATTAGTGCCATCACGTCATTCATTTCCGACTATTCTCCATTATACCGGTGTCACACGAACACTTTCGGTCACGATAAAGTCCAATCCGGATCGAAACTCTCGACTGTTATTAACTCCATCGCGCAGGTTGCGCAAACGAAGCAGTCGCGACCGAGAAATTCAAATCGGATTGGACTTGATCGCGATTAAAAGTGCGTCGTGTGACACCCGTATTGCATTTCGCTGTTTCTTCTCACTTTCATGTATCTGCCTTTTCCAATCTTTCTCCAATAAATTGTTGTCTACTATTTTCGTGTTCTTGTCTGTGCAGCAAGTTGATTTGAATTTAAGGAACATGGCGCTTTTACTTACGATACACCTTTTGGCGAGAGTTACTAGGCGTACAATATCATAAGCGATAAAGTTCTACTTCCTCAACAGTTGGCATGATTGTTGCGCTAAGTTACAACTTGAAACAGCAAATATGAATTTAAAGGAAACTAACATTCACGATTCAATATTTTATTTCTCTGAGGGAAAAAGGCCTCGGACGAAAAGCTTCCTTCGAGCAACTTGATGGAGTCCGGGGCCCATTTAAACAATGGCAGCAGTGAAGGGAAAAATATCCAATTTCACGTACATCGTGAATCAAGGAAGCATACACAATGCAGAATTACAATTAAAACTTATGAAAGACATAAGTAAAATTGAAATATACAATGCACTGAGAAGCAAAAAAAAAGCATAGAACAACGGTATAGCAGAAACAGAAGATTTAAAGCAGTTGCAATTCAACACTACGATGTAGTAAATTAAGTTCAAACACAATACATAGCGGTATTTTTCTTTTTATACCGTGGCAAAAAATATGAACGAATACCCTATTTTGTGTTTGAGCTCAGCACATTCTCAAAATATTGCTGAACAATTGTTTTTTTGTTTAGGTTCATATTTTCTGTGTACCATTTGTTTGTGTTAAGGGTGTTCGGAACCAGGAAATGCAACATTTGGGAGCCATACGTTGTGCGAAGTTGGGGTAGATGCCATTTTACTTTGCGTCCGGTGGTTGTATGAGTGTTCGTTTGTCTCAACGATGAGAGTTGGATTATGAACTTAACCCGAAGTAAGTTCAAGTTATTCAAGGCGCGAAGTATGGTAAATGACACTAGATGATGGGTGGGAGATATTCTATGTTTATTAAACAGTGGTCCGGTATGAGCTAGGTAATCTGAACCAGAAACTATGCGGATAGATTTTTTTTGCAGTTGTAGTAGTTGGTTTAGATGCACGCGAGCCGCAGTTCCCCACACAATATGACAGTAGCCTATTTGAGAATGAAATTAGAAAAAATAGATTAATTTTTAACTTTCACGGGAAACAAGTCGCGACCTCATGAAAGAGCTCCTAGAGATTTTGACAAGTTTAAAGAAGGATAACGGAAGTGATCAGCCCATTTAAGATATTCGCCAAATATTACGCCAAAAGATTTATGTTTACTTCCGACTTCGGTAACGTAGTCTCCAATAAGCAGTGCGATTGATATCGCAACTTTCGGATTTATCGAAAGAAAAATAACCGCCTTTGTTTTATTATAATTATTCTTTAAGGTGTCTACATGTGGCCAGTTATGGAGGCTTTCTAATATGACGTTCGCTTCAAGCAGGAGTTCATTCGATGAGTTTCCAGATAAAAATAAACTAGTGTCATCGGCATATACCATAAGTTTAGCTTTCTTGGACATATGGACGGGATCGTACATGTGGACGAGATCGTTTATATACATGTTAAAAAGAAACGGACCTACGACGCTGCCCTATGGTACTCCGCATCTTATATATTCAAAACTGGAGGCACAACCATCGACACATAGAGATTGCTGCCGTTTTTCAAGGTATGACCTTATTAGCTTAAGCGAATTGCCTCTTATACCTTATCTAAAAGATTGTTACGATTAATACAGTCAAAGGCTTTGCTGAAATCAACAAAAATCCCTAGTGTTAGAACTTAATTTTCAATGTCTTGCAATATTAGTTCTTTTTGTAGCGCAAATTCCGTAGATAAGCCTTGTCTAAAACCGAATTGGGAATCTTGAACAGGCAATTATCATTAAAGTAAATTTCCAAACGCTTAAGCAAAATTTTCTAGCGCTGTCGAGAAAATTTGCAGAATCGATACCAGTCGAAAGTTGCCCATGTCTTGCGTCATCCAAGATTTATGGATAACAATCACTTTGGCTAGCTTTAGTCTGTCTGGGAAGGCAGAGGAGGATATCGATAGGTTAAATATATACAATAAGTGAGGTGCAAGAAGGTCCGCTACAAATTTAATTTGTTTTATTGACAGGCGCTCTGCGCCAAGTCTGGAGCTATTCTTCTAGTGCATTAGTGTAGAAAAAACTACGAATGGCTGGGTAGGCTGGAGAAAAAAGGAGTCAGGTGTCTGTCGTTGTCCGTCTGTCGTTGTCTTCGTTGTAGTCTGTTTTAGGGAGACCAATAAAGTGTTTATTAAAGCTATCCGCTAGTTCAACACCAATTAAGGATACACCGTTTATTGCAAGACCTCCTATAGAATTGGAGGGCTTGGGCATGTTAATGACAGCGTTTATTGTTTTACAAACTAATTTCGCATCACAGCGGCCGTCTTTTTCAAATATATTCGTATAGTATTCCTTGCACGCCTTCCGCAACTCAGTGTTTAATTTATTTATGAACTGTTTGAAGACAGTCAGGTCAGCTCAATCGCGGCTGGATAAACATTTTTGATACATCTTGTCTTTCTTTTTTATCTGTCGATTTTTTAGATTTACGCTTTGAGGACAACGGGAAACATGCATCATATATTTCACGAAATTTATGGATAAGTATATTGTACGCTTAATCTGCACGGCTATAAGTATAAATTTCGGACCAGTCAACACTGTTTATCATTTCTCTAAATTTATTAACATTTGTGTGATTAACTGACTGATAGGTAGTAAGGGCTTTTTTAGTGAAAGTTGAAAGTACTTGTACAACCGACAGAAAAATTGGACAGTGGCCGCTAAGGTCGGAAGACAATGTACGAGGACATTAGACAGCTGCATTCACGACGTATATATCTATAGTTGTGTGGCTGGAAGCAGTAATTCTTTTGGCAGACACTATTACGTTTGTAAAACCATTGTATTCAATTAGGTTGGAAAGACTAATTGACGTGTAATTATCTTCAGCTACATTTATATTGAAATTGCCACCCAGGACCACAATATAACGCTTAACAAAACAAAATTCTAGAAATTTGTTAGCATAATTGAGAAACTGGTCACTGCTTCCGCTCGGGAGCCTATAGACTACCGATAAGATTTGATGGTTATGACGTAATGTGATAATTTCATAGTCATTTGTTATAACTGAAAATTCATTAACAAGCTCGAATGCGTAACAAGATTACATATAGACTGCCAGGCCGCCCCCTGGGGTCCCTCTGTTCAAGAAAAAGCGAGGGAATGATTCCATCGAGAGGAGATTATTTTCATGTGCGCACCATGTTTCAGTAAACAAGAAACAATCAAAAGATATCGGATGATTATGCATCAGCTGATCCAGTTGCTAGCGTTTATGCCTCATTGAGTGAATGTTTAAGTGCAACGCTGAAAAACAAGCCTTTCCTTTTCATTCTGGATCCCAGTTTACAGGGGCAAACACGTTCAAAATACTGATTGCTTCTCATCAAGAAATGAAAAGAAGAATAAAGTTCGTGAGCATACGGAAAATGGTTGTGAAACGCAATAAGTATACCTGAAAAGCTGAGTTCTTGCTGACCCCCCCCCCATATGCACATATCTCTGGTACAATAACAATAACCACGTGGGGCTGTCAAATTGTACAATACAAAATTGGGAAATCAAACTGGATGCTCCATCACAACTGAAACTGTTTACT
This sequence comes from Dermacentor variabilis, assembly GCF_050947875.1. NCBI lineage: Eukaryota > Metazoa > Arthropoda > Arachnida > Ixodida > Ixodidae > Dermacentor > Dermacentor variabilis. The sequence goes on along the minus strand of NC_134575.1, from coordinate 28,863,938 downwards.
GCCACAACCTTCAACACAGGGACACAGCAACGTAATATGCCGCAATTTGGTTTGGGTATAATATCCTTACAAGCAATGTACGAGGGCATGACAAAACTTCTACAGAATAAACATGTCGCACTGCAAGTGCGCTTGGTTTCAGAAGCATAGCCATGTGACATGCTTTGAAACGTTACGATTTCTGCGCAAGGGACACCTTTTGCTTTAGACACTATCTGATAATGCAGTGAGCCTCGCAATGTTCTCTCTGCATGCAGTTCTGATTGTGGGCCTATCATCGCTTTCACGAGCAAAGAATTTACCATTGCGCACCTAAACACGCTTCCATTTAGCTTGGCACTTTTGCGCAGTGGCCTCGCCCAGAAGGCGCTTGAGTTCAGGGCAAACCTGCTCATTAACAAAAATTCGCTTGTTAGATTCAAAACAAATGTCAGAGCACACCAATTTTGCAGCGCGTGCCTTCTGAAGAAAGTCGTCACGGAACTACCTGTGATTGAACTGGACCTGTATACTTTTTACTGCCGAGTTTACGGTCGGGACGCGGTGAATTACGTCAATGCCAGTTGTCAAAATAGGGGCATTCACTTTTGCTGCAATTCTACATATTATCTCGGTTAGGTTCTCTGGCACGTTGCAAATAACACATTTCATTTCAACATTTGTGTTTAGAGAGTATTGTCAGGCATGGAGGAGGCGGCTTTCATGAGCCTTCAACTGCTGTGCAAGATCACTGAGGCAATGAAGCGGAGCACCTTTGCACGCTCGTCGTCACAACATAGAAACAGCGGCAGAAGCGCCTGCAAGAAATCACTCGATTTAAGCAACGTTATGGGTGACGAAAAAAAAATGAAATGGAACTGACATTAGGGCCTCCGAGATTCGGCGGCATGCGCGACTACCTTTGAGGTTGGTGCCTTTCGCCGATTTCGCTATGTGCGCTGAGAGCCAAGTCGACCCCAGGCGCCTATGGGAGTGTCCACTCTTTGCGTTTACTATGTTACACTATGGCTAGGATGCGTATCCTCGGGAGATGGATTGAGTCACCGCATGTTGGTACCAACGCGCTTGTTTTCTTCCTTGAGACAACATACGCGACCTACCAGTTGTGATGAGCGCACGGCCTAGGCCACGTTATGGCTATCTCGCGAAACGCAAGTGACTCTGCCCAGCTCGGCTGGCTGAGAAAGGCCAAATATCACCGTTAGCGTTGCGCGCTAGAGATATCCGCTTGCGCCACACAAGCGCCGGTGCTGCCATCTCGTGTTCATTTCGCTGGTTACACACACCACGGGAGGAAACTTCAAGGCTCCGCCTTACGTACATTCTTTTTTATAAATTAATAAGAGGCCGTTGTCATAACCTATGATTGTGCGAAAAGGCATTAATCTTGATTACAATACAAACGCCGCAATGAAAAGTTGACAACGTTGTAGAAAGTTTGCTATGTTCAACCAATATTATTTCGTATAAACGCGTTCTTTAAAAAATGGTGGCCCAAAACACAAATGCCAATACCACCCGAGAGCCATGCAAATACTATGACCACGCGTTATGAACAAATGATTTTCATGGCGCAAAACGATGGAGCAAATGTGGCGATATGCATTCCTCTCGGCCGCCATTGCATGCGGCCGCTCATTGGCATAATTCCTGCGGATCGTCGCACCAAAAATTATGGCAAAAAATCTCTGCAAAGGCGGCTAAGGGCAACGCCACGCAACGTCAAATTGACGTTTACGAAACGGCCCTTCCTGTGACTTTTCCCGCAACATATTCATTCAGCGAATAAGCAAGCTGGCAAGGCGGCTATCTTGGATCGCCACCACATATTCGCGAAATTGCAGATGCATTGCAGTGGCCTTTTGTACGCTACTGCTCACTTTCTTTTTGAAGCGCAAACGTCGCAATATGGCTGCCAAGGATAAAAAAATGTATTAGTCGATAAAATTTGCAGCTCCACGTCACGTTTCGCAATCTCGATCAAAACGCAAAATTGCATTTTGCAGAATTTCCGTTTCCCGGCACAAATTTCAAGGCACGTGAGCTCTCCACCGCCAATCATAGAGTCAAAATGGCGGGCAATGGCGGCCGTGCAGCCACCATGCGTGTCGAGAATAGCGCCCTGTATCAATTTTCCTTTTCTCTCCCTTTGTCATCGGCTCGGACATGATTCGTTCACCGCCATGCTTCCGCTATCGCTGCGATCTGCCTCGCAGCGCTTCGCGTGATAGAAGCAGTGGAACTTGAAATCTAACTTTACGATATATGGGCCCTACATTACTGCCTATGCCAAGTAATATCGAAGCGCTTGGTGCTGACGGTGCACGCTGTTCCGTGAAATTGAGGACGAAAGTGCGGCACCCCTCAGTTAGTGCAGAAAGCGACGCTAAATAAGAGATCACAATATCTGCCCGTCCTGACTGTATAGTTCAATCAGCCGAACAAAGGAAGCGCTGGACTAGCCTAGTCTGAACCCTTCCGATTGCTGAATGGCGATCTGCAAGTTATTCACGCTGGCGATAGCACTGGCAATTCAATCTGGCCATGCAAATATCTCCTTGGCTTTGAAGCGGACGTCACGGGAAAGTTGAGCAAGCCCTTTTACCGTCCAACACAGTACTTGCGAGGGCAACTTCGTGGACAGTGTCACCAGCAAAGATCTAGGGCATTCCGATGAAAGCTTGGCTTCCCACCAACCTCTGGGAGCTGCAGGACGGTAGCGATGAACTGCAGCGCGCAATTCCTTCCTCTGCGTGGAATGATCACTGGTACGCTTGCACCCGAGTATCCTCCAGTCCGTGTAGCCTAGCCTGCAAAAGGCCTACTTTTAAAGCCGACAAGGGTGGTGCAGATAATTATCCGTGCTCGGAATTGCTCGGAACGTGCATCGCACTTCCAGCCGTGGTCAACACCGAAAGAGGAATGCCAAGCACACGACAAGGCCAAGTGATAGCCTACCAACAAGTTCTCCGAAGCAACCAACGTATGTGCGCGCGACGCCTGCGTGTCCCCGGGGTTGCGCGACCCGTAGTAACCCAACAGCCAAGCCACAGCATTGGAACGCAAAATGAACTACCTGTTCGCCGGTTAAGTCAACGACAGGTTCGCTTTGAAAATGATTGACAGATGCGCGACTCGATCATAATTTGCAGTGTTGCCCCGCAGCCTCTGAAGGCGCCTCACGCAAGCAAAATTTTGTCCAATCATGAAGCCAAGTGGATGTTTCCCCTTCTGAACCGTTGTAAGACTCGTCCCCGGACCAGCTGACAGCGAATCGAATACCGTTCCTGGTCCGGGGGTATAAAAAAAGAAGGTTGAACCATACAGTGACAGAGTAAAAGTAAATTGAGGACACTCCGTAGGCGCCTGCGGCCGCCTTTGACTTTGAGCGCACTTAGAGGCGAAACGTATCCGCCTCCAAGATTGTCGCCGCACGCCGCCGAATCTTGGGAGCCATGATTTCTGTTTCGTTCCTTTTATTCTTTTTCTTTTTTGGGACCCATAATGTTGCTTTAATCGAGTGGTTTCATGCAGGCGCTTGTGCCGCTGTTTATGTGTTGCGATGACGAGCATGCAAGGGTGTTTCTGTTTATGTTCGTTTTATTTAAATTTATATTTGATATTTCAAGCTCTAACTTAGCGCAACAATCATGCCAACCGTTGAACCAGAACTTTATCGCCTGTGGTATTGCACGTCTATAGTAACTCGCGCCAAAAGGAGTATCGTTAATATAGGTGCCTTGTTTTTTAAATATAAGTCAACTGGCTGCATTGCAAATAACACGAAAATAGCAGACAATTTATTTCAACAAGATTGTCAGAAGCAGACAGATGAAAACGTCAAGTAACTGCGAAATGCAAGCAATACGGATGTCACAGGGCGCACTTTAAATCGCGATCAAGCCCGATCAGATTTGAATTTCTCGCTCTCGATTGGTTCGTTTGCGCAAGCTGGGCGAAGGAGCCAATCGTAGTCGACAATTTAGATCCGGATCAACCTTGATTGCGATCGAAAGTACTCGTGTGACAGCGGTATAACGGAGAATAGTCAGAAATTAAAGGCGTGTTGGTGATAACTTTACCCTAGTAAAACACGTACAAGACGTGTTGCAACTATTCAGACAATGAAAAAAAAACTGCACAGACACGCCAGCAATTATTTGCTCAAAATGGGATTGTTTTAGAAGAAAAAATATGACGCTTTTTCTTGCGCTTCTGCGAAGGACGGTGAATTTAGGTAGCAAAATTGTGTGAATGGTTGCGTGCCAAAATAAAATGGCTAAAAAAATAATTGGGCACTCACAAACATCCTCATCTCGAACGTGTAAGCCAGCGCGTCCGTCATTAAACAGCTGCAATTAAGCACTTCGTGTTGAGGGTCTTCGCCTGCTGTCTTCGAAGCCTTGCAATCGTCTTCTGATACTTCAATATTTGGCCTGGCATATGCATGGTATCCTTAGGCTGTAGAATGTATTTTGAGGAAATAGTGGAGATTCCTGTAATACGTAGAATGACAGGCAGAAGTTAAGCAATACTGGAGGCTTCAAAGCAATTTAATGTAGATGCTACGTTCCTGCGTATAAGCAACACTGGAGCGTTGAAAGCTTTCGAATGGAGCTGTATATACTGCGTTCCTTCGTGTAATGCATAATTTTATGTCTAAGGTCAGGGAAGCACTGTTATAAATTGTGAGAAAAAAGAAGTTTCGGCGGTAAGGGCTCCATGCACAATTAAAACATGAAAACACGTATCTTCAGCCCTATGCAAAACAGCTAACAACACTCGAGCGCACATAGCCTGCTATAGAAATCAAGAGAGCGCGCATTATTGCCATACTGCAAATATTGCCCGAGTACAGCTTTAGAAATAGCTACAACTCTTTTGCAGACGTGGATTACTGTACTTTTTCAGAAGCGGCGGCGTGGAAGACAAAGCTCTCTGCACCGAACGGCATGTGTTCATAGGCCGCATTTCTTAACGAACTATTTCATTTCATTTTCTAACTTCGTCATTGTATTGAACGTGCCTCGCAGGTCCGACAGTGCCACGTCACTGTGATCTCTAGCATCACCGCTGATTGCTGCGCATAAAAAAAAAAACTTCTGAAATGAAAGTCAGCGTAGCAAATGGGCTGCAGCTGTTTATGGCTTCAAGGCCACCGTCACTGATTAATGCGCTTACCGGGGACATAAAGAAATACGAAAAGAATAAGTATTTAAGAACGTGCAAAAGAACTTCCTGTGGCCTTACCATGAAACGGTGACGAATCCGCAATGCCAGACGCTGGCAGAAGAACCCAACAATGATCCTCGGGCGCATTTTACAGAAAGAGCCCGGCGACGGGGCCTGACTAGGCTTCGCATGTGTTAGGTCATGTCGCCTGTCAAGCTGCTAGCCGCAGCCACAGCCATATTTTTCTCGATGTGCTCTGCAACCTAGCGGAATCGGGGAAGCTCCATAGCTGGGCCTCGAAATGGCTCGTGTGTCGACTCGTCGTTTACTATGTTACCCTATGGTTGAACTAACGAAACAGCGATGCGCGTGACCGTCGCAGTAGGTAGTGACAACTGAGCGCATGCCGAGTTAATCGCGCGGGTACCGAATCGATGAGAAAACTGGCCTTCATCCCTTAAGAGGTGCCCGTAACTACCGCCATCCAAAACGTGTGCAAAAAGCAGCAAAATGTCAACCACCGAATAGCTGTCAAGTTTCCAGATTGATTTGGCGGCGCTTTAGGAATGTCTGTGAGGAGTGGTGGCGTGGCGTGGGGAGGGGGGGGGGGTGGGGCTTCCTGGGTACGAGCCTAATCACAATCATGGTCTATAATACACTTTTCAATTAATATGGTGTTCTTTCAGGCACTCGAGGCTATAATACGCGAGTACACTTTGTGTTGTAAGGCGAGGTTGTTGTTACATTCTGCACAAACCCAAGAGTGAGCTGTCTGCTGCAGTAAAGATATAGTGATAAGGTGTCGATCAACTTTTGTTCAGCAATGCTAACTTGCATAACACTTTCGTAGGTCACATTGAAAAGCTGAGTTAACGTTGACTGTCGGAAGAGCATCATTGCCATGTCACACGGCCGTGTGTACCCCTTCGTGCAATAAAGAACTTGCAAATAGAAAATATGCACTCGCAGAACCAAGTAATATCAATATGCAAGACATATTCCGTTGGAGCTCGCTCCAGAAGTTCATATCATCAAATTCATATATTTCGCTAGGCATGCCAAGGTCCACAATTAAAGAAATGAAGGCTGCTCGCAATTTACATTCATGGCACCAGTGCCATATGTCTTCACATATATAACTTTTCGGCCGTTCCCTATATTCCAGTGACCGATAGAATTACCTACGAAAGTGCAGCAACAACTCTTGAAACAAGCGATTCGTGTGTGAAAACTACTTTTCTAACAAGCCGTACGCGTACAAAGCTGTTTCAAAGGCCGGTTCGTCAGAGCAGCTCCATCTGTGCACATAAGAAAAGGGAGTGGATATTATGACGGCTGCCGGTATTTTGCCATCCCCGGCTAGTGTGCCGGCTCTGTCGGTCAATTGGCTGTCGCGACTGCGGGACTATAGCCTAAAATTTATTTATTCCTTTATAGTAGGTTCCCGTAATTAAAGGTAATTGCTTCGAGTGCCAGCAAATAAGATAGCTAAAATCGCACCATTGGCTGGCTGCCGTAAAATTAGTGCCATGCACCCGGACCAGAGCTTACGTGCGGCGCAACGCCCGTGCGCCATTCCGTGCAATTCGTCCATACGCGGGTGAGGCGTGCACATAAGCCGTTCCTACGTGTCGTTCTTACGTGCGTACGCTTTAGAGCGCGGCTCTTAGGAACCCGTTCCTGCGTTAAGCCTCGGCCTGCCTCGGTGGCTTACCTAGTGACCGAGCCAACGAGGACGGTGAATCATGAGAGCGAACGCGAATCGGGAGACGGAAGAAGCTAGCCGCGAACGGCGTAAACCAATGAGAGTGGCCCCTTCAGTGACGTGCGCGCGATAAACGTGTCACGCGGACTCGCCCGTGGCTGGATGCGTGCTCGTATCTGGTCTTGGCCGGAGCACTCCTTTCGTACTATTGTCTGCCCGCGTCAGCTATCGCTCGCGCATTTTTCACGAGGTGGTGGTTAGGCGCGCGTTAACGCACATTGTCGGAAGTGTTCGGGCGTGTGATGTGGAATCTGGGCGCGATCGCATGACTGTTCCAAACTGAAATTATTCCAGTCCGGACGTCAAATTGACGTGGCTGTTTGTGCAAATGGGTCGGCGACTCGCGATGTTTTTCAATCGGGCCAATCAGCAGCCTTCAACGTTGCCGGAAGCGTAAACGACAATTTGCCATATCGGTTTTTGAGGATTCCTGACGTCGCTTGACGAAGGCCAAATGGGCGCGGCTTGAAATATTTTAGGCTAATCACCGAGAAGTAATGACGGATTTGGAATAAAATCACTTTGGAATAGTTTTACGTTATACCGATGCTGTCTACTACCGTTGCAGCAATGCAGTAAGCCTAATGCGCAAGAAGCGGATAACACCTACGAAAAAGCTATGTAAATGAACGTTTCTGAATGCGGGCGTCGCTGACGGGAAATGAGTTCTCTGAAGGATGCTCATCAGAAAAATGTCGCATCCACTGGCCCATAGCTAGAGCTGTAGGAAAACGGGTCAGTCACTGCAACCCAGACATGCGTTTCCCTAGCTCCGCGCAAACTTGCATTACTCACATTCATGGGGTACACAGTCAGTAAGGGCGGGCCTTTTTGTTTCCACGCTTCTTGAACACAATCGTAATACCCGGAGATAAACATAGTGCAGCACAAGAGGTATAGTGCCGGGATGTACATTTTTTTCACGGAATCCAAGTTCTTTCTTCACAGCAGCGTGATCTACTGGCACGTACCCACTCTGGGGGATTGGCCAAAAAATCGGGCAGAGTATAATAATGTGCACAATAATTCAAAAGTTTAAAATAAGTAAGTTATAATCGACAGATGGAGATTGTAGAGCCTGAACGATATTGTTAAACTAAAAATTCTACCATGATCATAAAGGAAAAACAATTCAAGTCTAATTTTAGTGAAAGAAAACGCAAAAAAAAATTTGTATTGAGTTTCAATCTCATTGATCCTAAAATAAAATTTTGGATGGCGACGCTACCTTCCCGTCGCCCAAGTGTACAAGCACCGAAACAAGGCACATTTTGAACAGGTAAATGTAATCGAAGAAGGCGGAGTAGTGTTTGTAGGGTTCGTTTTAAGCTAATAAGTCGTCAACAAAAAATATAAAAAAATTATATGGTTTCACCTTTCCTATACATTTGACAAGTCTGTGAAGGTGCTAGACCAGCGCTGTATAAATAAAAAAAAATTGGTTTTCGCTTGGTGCACACGGATGAGGCTAAACCCGCTATGGGGTATCGGCCGTGAATCGGGCGGCACTAGGTAAAAGGGAAGAATACTTAGACTTTTGTTAAAATGATATTAGATTAATACTAATCGTTATTATCAATTTTGATGCTATAATATTCTAGAATTTGAAATTATTTTTGTGTTCAGGTTGACGAAGGTGAGACTATAAATTTAACATAGCAGTCTCGTTGTTTCACTTACAAAATTGAATGCGGTATCACATACATTCCTATTTCAGTGTCCTAGTGCCGACGCCCCAATAGGCAGCATCACAGGAAGCGTCCAAGTTGGCGGAGGGGACCTCTTAGAGATCGTTTTCTGTGTACGTCGAGCTTGCAATACTCTATAAAATCTTCCATAGTTTCACGTTTGCTGCAATAAAAAGATTTAGGGGAGGATGCTAAATTAGTCCTGTGCGAATAAAAAGCATTTCTATTCGGCAACACATTATCGTGAAGAAAACTTCAAATTTTCTTCTTGAACACCATCTCCTGTGCCAAGGGAATCTAATATGTTTAAAGTTGATGTTATTTAATGCACATGATTTATAATGTTCTTGAACACCAATTTATTTAAATCTTTCAGCCGTCCCGCTGAACACACATTGGTCAATTAGCCGTCTACATGGCGTCTTGACAAGATCACCAAGACGCCCTGAAATTATTGTAAACTATTACAAGACATTTATAACTTCTTGAAGACATCTCACCAAAACTTTGTCAGCTATCTTAAAACGTTTTATAGCTGCCGTGAAGATCGTCTAATGCACCGTCAAATAAGGGATGTAAGACGTTTTGCAGTGCATCTTGTAGCCGTTTTAAAAACGGCTGTAAGACGTTTTACGAGACGTTTTGTAGCCATTTTAGAAACGGCTATGAGAAGTATTGCAAAGCGTCTTAAAGCCGTTTTAACAATGGTGGAAAGAAATGTTGTGAACTATTTTGTAGCCGCCTTAAAAATGTTTTCCCAACACACTATTAAAGTACAAGGTACGATGCCTTCAAGTAAAACTTTATGTAATGTAGCCCTATAATTTAGTAAAGCAATTTGTTGAGGGAAATCTGTAAACGTGTTGAGTGACAGGCCATCTAAGGCTCCAAGGTAACGTGTTTACAAACTATTCAAAGTTCTTTAAAAAGTGGTGAACTTTCTAGTCAGGAATGTTTAACATTCATTGCTAGCGTCAGTGCCTTAATATTATCGAAAAGCACCACTTGTTCATTGGGTTAGGGAGTAGTTGCAAAAATGACAGCAAGGCCTACCAAACCTGATGATATACAGCGGGAACAGTATTGTCAGGGAAAGCTCTAGCACAAAGATTACAATTTAAGTAGGCTCTAGACGCTAAAATTCAGTCATATTATTGCAATCCAGAGTGTCTCTTTCCATATCAACTGTCCAACGAAATGTTGCTGAGCTTCAGTGATCTGGCTAGAAAGGGCATACGCTGCGCATATGCAATGAAGCTTGTCATTATTGTTAGAGATTTGCGGATGGAATGATATTGTTACGGTGAGAAAGTATATGTGTTTGCAATATATACATTTACAATGGTGTAGCTCAGCAATCAGGGTAAAGCCATCAACCGATCTTCCAGGCACTTCAATCTCCTCTTTACCTGCCAACGTCCTTTTGTGCACAGTGGCACAAACTCGTGCGTGACATTTGCCCCCGGTGGCAGAAGCATCATCTCGACGCTTCTTAGGGTGTAGAATCAGCGTGCGAGTTACAGGGCTTGAATCGCGAAACGCGCACGATATCAGCTCTTCGTGGGGTAGAAGACGTCGAAGTCACAGGTGATATGTGAGGCTGGTGACGGCGAAGAACTCGGTACGGCCCGACGTATCGCGGCAGCAGTTTTTCGCAGAGGCCGACGCGACGGGAGGTTAACCAAAGCAGGACAGGTGACCTAGGGCTGAAATGAGCGTCCCGACGACGACTGTCGTAACGTTGCTTTTGGATAGTCTGAGGCGCCAGAAGACGGTCACAGGCAATGCGACTTGCTGTGGCCGCGCGAACAATGGCGTCGTGAGCATAGAACGTGGTAGTGTTGGAATCGGAAGGGAGCAGTGAATAAAGAGGCAGGAGTGGGTCACGGCCATATAGTAGATAGAACGGAGAATAACCAGTAATAACGTGACGCGATGAATTGTACACAAACGTCACAAAGGGTAACGTGCAGTTACAATCCCGGTGTTCATCGGACTCGTACATGGAGAGCATGTCCATGAGTGTATGGTTGAGAAGCTCGGTGATTCGGTTTGTCTGTGGGTGGCAAGTCGTTGTGAACTTGTGGGACGTTGAGCAAGAGCAAAGAAGGTCGTCGACAACCTTAGAAAGCAAACAGCGACCTCTAACAGTGAGCAGCTGATGTGGGGTTCCATGGTGTAGGATCTCTTCATAAAGGAGAAAATCAGTCACATCAGTTGCGCAGCTCGTAGTTGCGTAGCCCGCGTTATGGCATAACGAGTGGTGTAGCTCGTTGCAAAGGCCACCCACTTGTTGCCCGAGGATGAAGTATGAAATGGGACAAGGAGGTCCCGGCCGACGCGAAATAATGGCTCACTGGAGATATCTATAAGCTGAAGCTGCCCAATGGGAGACAATGAAGGTTTCTTGCGGCGTTGGCAAAGTTCGGCAGGCAGCGACGTAGCTTCGAACTGAGCGATATAGCCCAGACCAGAAAAATCGTCTTCGCACGCGGTCGTACGTACGGGAGACACGCAAATGACGAGCGATTGGCGCATTGTGCAACTGCGAGAGAATTGTCGAGCACAGATGCTGGGGAAGGACGAGAAGCAGTTCAGCATCATGTGGATTCATATTGCGTCTGCATAAAGTCCCGCCCTGGAGAACAACCATACGCAGGGGAACGTCCTATTGCTCCGAGGTAAGGCGTTCGATGATGAATCGCGAATATGGGTCACGACGCTGCTCGTCGGGGATGCGTGAGACGTCGGAGATCGACAAAACGCAGGTATCTGTATCGGTTTCGGTGCCATCGGGTGGGTCGACATGATAGCGGAAGAGGCAGTCGGCGTCCTTATGTACCCGCCCAGACTTGTACGACACGGAATAGGTATACTATAGCAGGCGTAAAGCCCAGCAGCCAAGACGGCCTGTCGGGTCTTTGAGTGAGGATACCCAACATAATAAATGATGATCTGTCACGGCGGTGAAATGTCGACCAAACAGGTAAGGGCTGAACTTGGCAATGGACGAAACCACGGCCAAGCATTCACGTTGTGTTATGGAGTAGTTGCATTCTGGTTCTGAAAGAAGACGGCTAGTATACGTCATCACAAGATTGGTGTCCCGCTGTCGTTGGGACAAGATAGCGCCGCCATGGTCGCTTGCATCAGTACGAACTTCGGTGAAACATGCGCTTCAAAATGACCCAACATGGGTGGATTGATAAGGCGACTGATAAGCGTATCAAATGCTGCAGCCTGTTCAGGTCCCCCCCCCCAAAAAAAAATAAAATGGCGTCCTTTCTGAGGAGGTTTGTGAGAGGACTAGCGAGTTCGGCAGAGTTCTGTTCTGGATAAATCGCCGAAAATAGAAACACAGCCCTAGGAAACTTCGGACATCAGTAGAAGAAGGCGGAAGCGGGAACTCACCAACAGCGCAAACTTTGTCAGGATCAGGCTGGACGCTAGCAGCGTCAACCAAGTGACCAAGTACTCGTGTTTGCCTGTGGCCGGAATTATATTTTGCAGAATCGAGTTGTAGGCGAGCTCGTCGAAAAAGAGCAAGAGTAGCTCAGAGTCTGTGGAGGTGGCTCTCAAACCTCGGTGAAAAAACAATGACGTCATCAAGGCAGCAGAAACATGTGGTCCATTTGAATCTGCACCGAAGAGAGTCAATCATGCGCTCGAAGGTAGCAAGCGCATTACACAGTCCGAAAGGCATCACTTTAAATTGGTCGATACCATCTGGGGTGAGGAAGGCGGTCTTTTCGTGATCTCGTTCATCCACTGCGGTTTGCCAGTAGTCAGAGCACCAATCCATCGACGAAAAATAGCTGGAACCGTGTAAGCGGTCCAGCGCACCATCATTACGCGGAAGCGGATACACGTTCTTTTTGGTAATCTTATTAAGGTGATGGTAATCGATGCAAAATCTCCAGGTATTGTCCTTCTTTTTAACCAAAATGAGAGCCGACGCCCACGGACTGCAGGAAGGCTAGATAGAACCTTTCGAGAGCATTTGGTCCACCTCCGTTTGGATCACCTGGCGTTCAGCCGCAGACTGACTGTACAACTTCCGGCATAAAGGAGGAGCGTCACCCGCGCGGATTGGACTGGTGACGACACGGGTTCGACCTAGAGGGCGACTGCCAAAATCAAAGATGCCTTCATAGGACATCAGAACGCGGCGAAGGGCGTCGGCGTAAGCAGGTCGTAGATTAGCAGCTATCATTGGCGTAAACTTGTCGTTGCGTGAAGTAGAAGGGGCAGAAGCTGCAGCAGTGTCAAATCGTGGTTCGGGCGTGAAAGCAGTTACTCCACAGTCTTCCATAGGGGACAGCGAGAGAAATACCCACAAGAAGCACTTGCAGACACGAACCAAAGTTCAGAAGAGGAAGCCACGGTGGATTGTTGACTAGATTTACAGTCGAGCTTGGTAGTGCTATTTGCCGTGCCAGGAGGGCGTTTCAAAGTGAGCACACCACGTAAGGACCATCTCGAAGAGGTGGAGAAGGCGACATGAATACGCAAGTCGCAGCTTCAGGTTGTAGTCGAACCAACTCAGTAGAACGAAGCCGGGACTTGTGGTCGTCGGTCGGGTAGGCAAAGTAATCGGGCAGTTCAAGGAGAAGGGTGCCGCTTGCACAGTCAATGAGTGCTGAATGGCAGTCATAAAGCCGATTCCAAGAATCACTTCGTGTGGACACTCGGCCAAGTACTGTGAACAAGACTTACACTGGACGGCCGGCAATGGGAACACGGGCGGCGTACATTCCCATCACGGCTGTTGTACTGCCATTAGCTACTCGGGCGGCAGGATACTCGGCAGGTGTCAGGACTTTGCAGAAATAGCTACGAAGATCTGATCGCATAACCGACATCTGAGCGCCAGCATCGATGAGGACTCGAATGGGTACATCATCAACAAAAATTTCAACAAGTTTTGGCAGAGCAGCAGGGGTCAGCAGAGGTTTTGCAGTCCGATTCCTCAATACAGCCTCACCTCCGAGTGCTGCATTGCTTAGTTTTCCGAGAAGCGGCCCGCGTAGGATGGGGACGACGGACGCTGAGGTGTAGGCGAACGGGACCCACGGCGTTGCGGCGAGGGTGAGCGGCTAGAGCTGTTTCGCCGGTAGGGAAGGCCGGCATACTATGGTTCAGAGAGGGGCTACAGAGGCTGAGGGTCTCGGTCGAAGTGGTGATCAGCATATGGTCGAGGCAAGAGTACCAGCGGCTACTATGGCAGTGGCGGCAGATGTGACCGACCCGGGAGCAAGCAAAGCAAATTGGCCTGTCATACGGTGTTCGCCAGTCAAATGAGTTCTGATATCATTTCGGGAACGACAGTCGAGGGGCAGCAGAGACATTGACAGAAGCGGTAAGGATGGCACGTAGGTGGACGGCAGAATGGATGCCCATGTTTGCAGTTTCTTGGCGGACAACAGGTTGAGTGTGCGAGATGGTCATGTTTTCATGCGTATGGGGGCAGTGAGAACTTGGAGCCATAGCTTCAGGTTCGCGACGGATGACCTGTGTCAAGCTTGGCGTTGTAGGCGGATGTGACGTTGGATGGTCGTTGCAAGAGGAAGTGGCAGCCGTGTTTGGAAGACGGCCAAAGCATTGTACGATGCGTTTGCTCTTCGCTTGGTCATAATTCCTGCATTCTTTAGTGATGGACTGAATGGTTGAGCAGTTCCTGTAAAGCAGGAGGTTGAACGCATCGTCCGCGATTCCCTTCAAGATGTGTCCAACCTTATCGGCCTCCAACATGTCCACGTCCACTTCACGGCAGAGAGCGAGCACGTGTTGAATATATGCGACATACGATTCGTTTGATGTCTGGGTACGAGACGCAAGCTATTGCTTGGCCTCCATTTGATGTCCCACAGGTGTTCCGAAAATATCGCATAGCTTTGCCTTCCAGGAGTCCCAGCTTCTAATGTCGGCTTCATGCGTCTCGAACCATACCTTCGCGGTTCCTCTCAAGTAAAATATCACGTTAAACAGCAAAAGTGTGGCATCCCACTTGTGTTACCGACGCGCTCGTACGACGTCAGCCAGTCTTCCATGTCGACCTGGCCAGTGGCGATGAAGATTCCCGGGTGGCGTAGCAGGGTTAGCAGTAGTTCCGCTGGTGTATGAGCGGCGGAGGCAGCGTCAGTCCCCACAACAGCGGAACCGATTTCCGATATTACGCCGCATGTCCACCTAAATGTTGCGGGGAGAACGTACATGTATTAACAATACATATACATAGACTGTTTGGCGATGATTGTATTTTGTACAGTGATATAACTTGTCAGAATTACCAGACTGTCCTTGAAAGGAATTTAAATATCATATTGATGGAGTGTAATGAACGGGGTATGTTTACTAACGTTGATAAATCCGTATTTCTTCGTATTACTCGTAAAAAACCACTAACTTTTTCTTATACGCTCCGTTCTTTAGCTCTGCGTGAGAGTAACAACTACAAATACTTAGGTGCTACTTTGACTTCCACATTGTCGTGAAACATGCACATTAATGATATTTGTTCTGCTTTCCGCAAGCTCCGTTTGCTAAGACACAAGCTGAATAATGCCCCTCCTAAGAGAAATTACTGTGGTATTTTTCATTTATTAGAGTGTGTGTGTAGTGACTTTTGAAGGAGACGAAGAGAGAAGTGCAGTGCCGTAACTGTCTCACAGAGGAGGACACCTCAACAGCACTGCATAGGGAAAGGGAAGTGGGGAGAGAAAGATCAGGCAGAGAAGGAAAAGAAGGCGGAAAAAAATAACAAGAAGGTTGAAGAAGCAATGCGGGGCTTACAGCCGCGCTCTCAGCTGCGTGTCACAACAAAAGTCAAGTAGGGCAGGAAGCACTTTCTTGACAATGGAAGGTTGGGCTGCCGGAAAGAGAAGTGCTCCATCCCAGTCACAGGGCAGTCCCACACGACGGTATGATGCAAAGAGCGCTGTGCGCTCACCATCGAAGCCCGGGCAGCGGAGCTGCCTCTACCGTGCAGTCTGTGCATTCTGGCGGCCGTTTTGTAGCAGCCGACGCGCAGCCGAAGGAGAAACGAGCGGTCCCAGCGGGAGAGACCCGCGTGGGGGAGGAGGCGCTGGGGCGAACCTGCAGTAATGCGCGGATCCGGAGGCTGCGCGCGGAGGATGCGCAGTATCGTCGTCTTGGCCACGTCGAAATGGGTGACGGAGCTGGCGAGGGGGGAAGCGAGTCGAGAGAGCTTGCTTCGCGAGGGCGTCGGCCGCTTCGTCCCGGGCAGGCCGGTGTGCGCGGGGACCCACTGCAATGCCAAATCGCAGCCCTGATTTACGAGATGGCGCAGTATTGATCCCACGCGCTGCACAAGCGAAAGACCGGCATAGCATGCACAGCATGCACAGAGCCGCACGACCGGCATGACCGACTCAGCATGCACAGAGCCGCACGCGAGTCCGACAGTATCGCGGCAGACGAGACACTGCACTGCTGAAGAAGTAGGTCAGCCGCGAGGTCAATCGCCGCGAGTTCGGCGACTCGACGAGGCAGGAAAACGAAGGCGGCCCTGTCGAGACACAGAAATGTCCGGTGCCGTGCACGCGGCAGCGGCGGAACCGTCGCTGGACACGGATCCGTCAGTGTACACTAGGAGTCGGTCGCGTATATGTTCGAAGATCAATGCAGCCGTCTCCTGCTGCATGGCACACAGTGCTGTTTGTCGCTTGCTCTTGACGCCCGGGACGGTGATGTTTACGTCGAGGAGCGCGGAGGCGTGCGGCGAAGGCGGCAGGGGGAGGAGTTGAGACAAAGAGGTGATGTCAGTGCTGAACTCGGTAGCACGTTGGCCCATGCCGAGCCCTCGAAGGTGTGGAGGCGGCACATGAGACGCTGATCCTGTGGCGACCGTTGCAGACGCTCGATGTGGTGAAGCGCTTGTTTGCACGCGTGAAGTGAGGGCGGCCAGTTTCCCGCTTCGGCAAGAGTTGCCCCCACTTGCGAGAAGCGGGGAAGCGCGTACATTTGGCGAACTGCGGTGCGGTGCTCGAGGTCGACGGCCTTCCAGTTGGCTGCACTGGCGTTGGTGAGTGGGAGCGCGTAGAGCGCTCGCGACGTTGCGATCGAGTTGCATACTCGGAGTGCAAGATGCGGTGTGCAGCCGCGGCCTCGGGCGAGCAGGGAGCGTGGGGCGCCTGCGACTTTCCTGGAGTCCCTGCAGAGTTGTGTGGTGGCCGCGTTAAAGTTGAGGCGGCAGTCGATGTGGAGGCCGAGGTATCGGACTCTTCTCTGCCACGGGAGGGGGCTTCCGCGCAGCGAGAGAGTTCGCACTTCGAAGCGTGCACGGCTCGCACGGGGGTGAATTAGTAGCGCCTCGGTTTTTGACGCCAAGGCCTGAAGCTTTATGCTGCCGAGATATACGTCCACGGCGTTGATCGCCGACTGAAGTGATTGACGCACTTGGTAGCCATAGTCCGTGGGCCCGCAAGCAAAAAGAGCGATGTCATCAGCGTAAATCGCCACATGGACTTCGAAGGCTGTCAGCTTCGGGATGAAATCAGGGAGCCTTGCCAGCGCCAAGTTGAAGAGGAAAGGACTGAGGACACTGCCCTGAGGAACACGAGAGGTCACGCTACGGGGGGCGCTGAGCGCGTCACCCACGCGCACTCTGAGCGTTCGGTCGTTAAGAAAGGCCGAGACATAGTCCAGTAGGCGGCCGGGGATACGCAGCTCGCGAAGCGCTTGAATGATGGTGCCGTGCGGGAGGCCGTCGAACGCGCGTTCCATATCGAGCAGCGCCAGGTATCCGGCTTCGTGGCGGCTTGCCGCGTCCTCGAGCGTAGCGACAACGTCCGCGATGGAATCAGCTGTCGAGCGCAATCGGCGGAAGCCGCTTTGTTCAGGGGCAAAGGCGTCTAGGGCGGAGGCAATCCGTTCAAGGCGGTGCATAGCCATGGACTCCATTGTTTTGCCGGGTAGCGAGGTTAGCGATACTGGGCGATAGGAGTTGATGCTCGAGGCTGGTTTGTCGCGCTTGAGAATGGGAACGATCATCGCCTATTTCCAGTCGGCGGGAATGATGCCGCTGCGTCAATGTTCCTCAGGACTTGATGAGTAACGCCGTCGGAACCGGGAGCGGAGCGACGTTTGCGTCTGTTCAAGACGATGCGCAACTCGCTGAGCGTGAACTCAGCAGAACACAGCACTTCTACGTGCTCCAGAACTGCGCTCGTTGGGAAATAGCGCATAGGAGCGAGGCGTTCAACCATGTTGTATGGCGGAAGTTCGACGGCGGCTGTGACAGGGCACACAGACGGCGGAGCGCACGTATCCGCGAAGAGTTCGGCTAATTGCTCGGCACTCAAGCCCCGGGCCAGTACGATGGAGAGTGCAGAGCGGCGGGGGATCTTGGGACTAAGTAGGGCGGCGAGAATGCGCCAGGGGCGTGCTTTGTCGCGAGTGTCCTCCAAAGAGAGGCAGAGACTCTGCCAGCTCTGGTTGCGACGCTGCCTGGCATGACGACGACACGCGGCATCAAGGCGGCTGTAAAGTGTCCAGTGCTCCATCATGTCGCTTTTGATGGCGCGGCGTTCAGCGCGTCGGCGTGCCGCGCGTAAGTTCAGAAGTTTGATGTCGGGCGCCGGCGTTTCAGCGGTGTAGGGGTTGGAGGACGGACTTCGGGATGAAAACCAAACTTGGGAGTATTTATTTTACATTATATACAGAGAGGTGAGAGTCAAGTAACATTCGTACAGTCATTACGGGCCGGCAGCAACTCGGACGCTGCGGCCCGCGTCAAGAAGTTCGAGAGAGGTGAATCAGGGAATGATCTGGTCTCTCTGGAATGCTTCTTATAAACCCTTCGAGCACTGGAAGTCGCGTCATGTTTGACCAATGGGAGAGTCCGCTCAGATGACGCCATTTTCAGCCAATGGTTGGCGCCCGTATCGCGTTGTCACACCCGGCGGCTCTCTGCGGTCTTGCCTCGCAGACTTGAAATGCGCTTCTTCAAAGGAGGAGAAGGGGGGGTTGCTCATGCTCCATTGTCCGAGGGCCCACCTGCTCCCGGTGCTAAGGCCCCGCAGCGGTAGCAAATGTCTTCTTCAAAGGCGATGAAGAGGTACGCTTGGGCCTTCCCGGCACGTCCGGCTGTCACGGCGCCTTACCGCCGTCTTGGTTTGGCACCCACTTTACTTCCAACAATGCCGTGCTATCCCCTCGCTTTCTGGAAAAGTCAAGCATTGAATAGTTGCTCGGCGGCACACGACCTGAAGGCCGCAAACTTGTTTGGCTTTCAACTTGTTTGCTCGGGCACTCCTCTGGAATGTGCTTTCCTGCTTCTGCATTCCTCAATTAGCTCTGCTGCGATTCGATATGGTCTGGGGAACTCGAAGTAGCCTCAGGAAACGGCGCCATATATAACAGCTCGTCCTCGCCCCGGTTGTTCTGAATGGCCGGTGAACTCAATTCGCTGGCCATGAGGAACGCTGAAAGAACCTGCAGGGTATTGGTATCGAGCCTCGTTTGACGAACTTCGGGATCCTGGGCCCTGGAGAACATACGTCAAACAAACAAAACAACACAGCGCTGCCCCACGTGTAAGCGCAGGCTCTTCACCCCTGACTCGCCAGGCTATTACTGAGTCAAAATGAACGCTGATCTTTTATTTCCCCACTTTTGACAAAACAGTTCCAACCACCCCTCCAAACAGCTATCCATTTCTCCTAGAGTGCCGACAAGACCAGAGTACTATTGTTGTTGCAAAACAAAAGGGTTGTTGACGATGCAAACAACAAATGAAAACAGCCGAACATAACTTAAGTGGCCTAACTACACGAACAGCATGTTTCCAATCTATCCCAGTGGCGTACTTATCGCACGTATTGGTGCCACTGAACAATCTGGTCAACCTCACAAGCACGTAATCACAAGCGCACTAGCATTGTGGTCACTAAACAAAACGCGTACTTGCGTTGTAGGCAAACTTTTCATTTACGCTTACTCACGTTTCTTCCCTGAAAGTCCTACAGGACACGTGACATAAACGAACAATTAAACTTGCGGGACTTACACACTCCACAGAACCCTTAAAATAATGCGTCTTTTAATAACTCGTTCCACGCATACTTATCAAAGAAGTCAGAATACGGCTGCCCTCAACACACACGAGCAACCCAGTCATAAATCTGCTTCCTTCCGTCCACACAGGACATGCGCTAATGGAACTAAGAACGCTTCTCAGTGCAAATCATGCACTCACTGAAAATCTACGCGCTTAACCTTAGAAAATTCAAAAACACTTAAAAAGAAAGAAGGTTAAACACACGCGCGTTACGATAGGCCTCTCAACGATAACCTTAACCTTTAGGTTACTCACACACCCAAAAAAAACTATCTACTTATTAATGAGCGTCTCGCGAGACTACAGGTTTACTTAAAACGCATCTTTCAAAGCTCGAGCTTCTCGAACGAAAACATAAACAAAGCCCAAACCTTACACATTGAAAGAAATCCCAGTCTCAATTCGCGAAAACTTTCCGATGCTCAAAATAAAAAACAAAACACTTCATTTCTACGGAAGCGCTCTTGGCCTCCTTTTCCAAACGTTTTCGACTGACTCATACTTTCAGTCGGACTCGAGGTGGTCGCGGTTTCAAAGCTGCTCTGGCTACGGAGGAACAACAAAAGGGCTGACTCACTATCAGCTCCTTCAAGACGTTACAGTCCCCTGCCAATTTGCGTCCTCGCGCCCCGCTTTCTTCACAAACTCGATTGACCGCGTCGCTACTCCCCACCTGGTCTCGTCCTGCCACCTTGCGCTTCTTCGTACTGCACGCTGAGCTTTGAAAAGAACTACGGAACGACGAGGAGATTAACTGCCCCGTGCCCTTTGTCCGCGTCCGTGCAGAACATGCTTCGCGGTCCCCCTTTGACCTGTGGCTCGAACGTTTAGGATGCGTCAACATCGTCAGTGACGACCGCACCTTTCTTTTCCTCGCGCCCTGCCCATTTGGGTTCCTCGCCATCTTTGGCGGCGCTACATTAGTTACCGTCTTTCGGTCTATACCGCGCTTCTTTTTTCAGCGCTTTCTCTTTGCACTCGCTTTCATGTCGCCCTCCCGTGCCTCGTGCTGGCCGGTACACATTTCGTCGGCCCGGATCGGTCTCTTACCCACACAGTCTGAGTGATTCTCACTTAAATCAACACTCTCTCTGCCTCGACTGGCGGACAGCCCAACCGACTCTGGCACAATGTAGCAGGCTTTACTCGAGTTAGACAACTCGCACTCTTGCGACCTGCCCTCTACTACATTGCCCAGCTCACGCTGTGCATCGGCACACAGCCCGTCGGTATCGATCGCTGTCTTACGCGCACAGTCCGAATGATTAACAACTGAATCGTCCCTATCTAGGCCATCTAGACTTGCGGAGAGCCGCACCGATCCCTGAACAATGCAGTTGTTCTCTCGTGAACTACGGAGCTCGCCATCCCGAGAACTACTCTCAACTGCATCGTCCAGTTCGCACCTCACTTCTGCACGCAGATCTGGCTCTACATGGGTGCTCGCGTCTGCCGGGTCAGCAGTACCCTTTTCTTCGCTAGCAAACTCGCTAACATTACCAGCGACGCACACACACGGTAACTGTGCCAATTTGTTCGCAGCTGGCCTAGCTGTCTCTACAGTCATCTGTTGGCACAGCACCTCGTCGCTCTCCTTGCGGCCTTTAACGGCCTCTGTTGCCACTAAGGCATCGTTAGCAGCTAGCCTTTTCCCTTCACTTATCAATCGGCAGCCAATCTCACAGGCACTACTCTTCTCGTCGGCTTTTGGCGAAAATCTGCTAGACACTTCCTCATTCTTTCGCTCTGTACTTCCTACAGAATTCTCAGACAGCCGTTGTCTCTGTGCCAATAACTGATCACAATGCTGTATCTCTTTGATCAGTGCTGCCTTCTCTCTCTCATACTTTTGCTCACGTTCGCGTTCATTCTCACGTTCGTGACGCTCACACCTAAGAGCAAGTTCTTGAAGCTCATGCTTCCGTTCATTCTCGCGTTCTTGACGCTTACGCTCACTCTTAAGTTCACGACGCTCTCGCAAACGTTCACGACGCTCACACTCCCGTGGCTCCTGTATCACCTCCCAAGCAAGCTCAATGCTTTTGCCATCATTGCCACTATCGTTAATCGCCTTTATGATAGCTGGCGTTTTCATCCGTTCGTCCGCCTCAACTCCCAAATCGTCGCACACCAACAACAAGTCTAACCTCGTCAACCTTCTAAGATCCATGGCAGCTGCCCCGACTGGTGGTTAGAACTGTTTTCCTTAATTTGTGCAAATACACAATGCAACAAACTCCCGATTCCCAGAACTATCAAAATGAACACACAACATTTGAGTCTGGCGAATCAAAAGGAAAAAAACCACGCGCTAACTTACGGTTGCAGCACCCTGCCATCCGGTTGATTTGTCCGCTGTTCCCGGTTCCTCCGGACTCCCTGGGTCGAAGGCTCGCTCTTCTTCGCTACTCCCAGTTTCTTCGGACCTTTTTCGACGAAGGCTCTCTCTTCTTCGCTCTTCCCGGTTCCTTAGGATCTCTCTCGACGAAGGTTGCTCCGTAGCGCTGCCACCAGCTGAGTAGGTGTTCGGACATCATTTATCAGAGCAAAGTTAGAGCATGCATGTATATCATGGTATCCTTACACTATGGCTCAAATATCGCGCGTCTTGAAAAAATAAAAAGAAAGGCAGTTAGGTTTACATTTCATAAATTCGCAAGACTGGACTCTCCCTCTATAATTATGACAGAAAATTCAATACTCACTGTTGAATCACGCCGAAAGCTGCTAATGCTTGAATTCCTTTCCCTTCTTCTCAACAAAAGGCTTGAAATGAAATCATCGACTTAAATAACGTCTGCAATAACACGTCACACAAGACAGCATCATCCGGACTCACTAACACCCTATTATGGTCGAACTGACACGTTTAAATTTTCTTTTTTTCCCAGAACGATATCAGACTGGAAGGACAGTTTACAGACACTGATTAATAATTGTGTAAATTTGTAGTTGTATATTCCTAATTAGTTCTCTTTTCTTTGTGTTCATTCTATTGACCCTCGGCTTGGACCGAAAGGACTGCATTATGTACTAACTAAATAAATAAATATATAAAAAATGAATAAATAAATTCATTTACAAGGGTGTAGGTCAGTGACAAGGGTAGCACCATCAACCAAACTTCGAAACACGTCAATCTCCCTCTTCACCTACCAATGTCCTTTTGCCCACAGCGACACAAACTCGTACATGACAATATCTAGGACTCCAGCAACAGTATTAGGGTAGTTTTTCTTACATGGATGTTTCACAGACACATTAATTTGGGAACACAATACAGCCGTCCACTATAGCATTAGCTATAAAGGAATTGAGTGTCTCCTGGTGCTTGCTTAATGGACAAATCAATGGGAATGTTCCTAATCCTCACAATATTAAAAATAGTTTGGTTGTACCGAAAGCACCAGTGCCTATGGCCCATTTCCTACAACCCACCATAGCACCACTGAAGTATTGGCAAGGCCACAAAAGTGATAACACACAGTGAGCCACGCTTAACAGCAACAATGAATAATCACACAATTGAAGCGCTGAAGTAGCCAAAGAATTCAAAGGATATTTAATAAATCAAATCAATAACACCGCTACATCAGCGAAATGTTTCTAATGCACCTTCTGGAAATTTGCTTTGTGACTATCTGCTATCACATATTGGGCACTTCATGCTTCAGGGAGCTGGCTTAGACGGTTCCACAAGCTGACGTATCCGCAGACAATTCACCTTGTACCTAATGAAGTTTGAGCTCAGATCTGGCACCTGCAATTAGAAGGTAAGACAAGACATCAACAAATAGATCTTACAGTTAAACTTGGTTATAACGAAACAAGACATAACGCATTATTTGATGTAACAGGAAAATTCCCATTAAAATCTCCGTAGATATCCACGTTCTATAACCTTGTTTCAACGAAATAAAATTATCCTGCCAATACATTTGGAGAGCTTGATTTCTCTCGAAATACAAACATGATTTGTCTCCGTAACAAGATTTTCCCGACCTTTGGAGGCTCAATCGCGAACCGCGGTGTTCAGCAGGGTGGTATTGACCGAAGGTGGAAGTCAGACTCCAGCCATCCCGATGTAAAAAAGCCGTTTATTCAACGTATGCGACCATATACATAATGAAGAACAGAAGCGCCCACTGGGGAGTGAAGAACTGAAATGAATAACGAAACTAAATACAACATACTACCTCCCTTATATTTAGTGGTTAGTTGTTAGTATTAGTTAGCAAAACCCCTAAGCATGAAAACTGTACTTATTTACACATATCTGCAAACTATGTACACAATGTCAGACAGCCAACTAGTTTGTCTGATAGTCTTGGAGCCAGGCCGGTGGCCGGCGCTCTCGGGTCGGCCGCTTTGGACGTCGTACTGGCGACGGGCTCGTAGACTGCTGCTGCGGTATGCCAGTAGACAGTGCCTACGTCCTGAGAGAAGGAGGCCGTAGCACGGCAGGCTGCAGCACATCGGGAGACAGCGGCTGCGGCGTGGCAGGCTGCAGCGTCTCAGGAGACCGCGGCTGCGGCCTGGCAGGTTGCAGCACATCAGGACACCACGGCTGTGGCATGGCAGGCTGGCCTGGTTCCCAGGTGCCCCTCTCCGGAACCTTGGAAAGCTTGGAGGCATTCCACGTACGGCCGTCTCCAAGTCGGAAAGAGGCTGGTCCCCTCCTCTTGATCACCTCAGTTGGTGACGAAAAGGCGCAGTCTCCCTACGGCTATCTTCGTCTTCTTGGCGGCTCTCCTTTTGTCCGTGTAGTGCTTGCTGCTCTGCTGTTGACGCCTAGCCCTTTGACGAAGTCGGGCCAACTCCTTGGCTGGGTCTTCCGCAAATGCTGGTGCTGAGAAACCCACGACATCCAGCCTGGTTCGGGGCATTCTACCATGCAGCAGGACTGCTGGGGGGACCCCGGTGGTCGCGTACGGAGTACAGAGGTAAATGGCAAGGTATTCTGCGACAGCTTGCCGGAGTGGTCGTCTTTCGAGGAGTGAGACTTGAATGAAATTTTTCAATGCGCGATTGAAGCGTTTGTTCTATTTGCCCATTGGCTTGGGGGTAGTACACCGAAGACTGGGAAAGACTGATGCCTCTGTTTTGTAGGAAAGTGATGAATTCACGCGAAGTGAACTGAGGTCCATTGTCACAAACGATCTCTTCTGGGTAGCCTTCAGGGGCAAAAACACTTGTCAAAAAGTCTTTCACGGTGCTTGTGGACACTTCGCTGCAAAAATATACCTCTGGCCATTTAGAATCGTAGTCAACAAGCGTTACAGGAAATCTGTTGTGAGCTGCATGCTCCAAAGGACCAATAGCGTCTAGGCCAAGCTTTTGCCACGGTCACTCAGGCCATTCAACAGGTTGCAACGGTGTTGGTGATGTTTTGGCGGACTTATCTGCCTCCAGGCAGATATGGAACGATACGGAACAATGAGGCGCTCTCCACGCAGTAGCAAGTTACCGACAACAGAAAGTTCTTCCCGAATGATGTAGAATGGTTTCGCCTCTTCCGGTATGGACTTCTTTGGCGGCCAGGAACTCAGCACGAATGACCAAATGGTTTCTAGGCAACTGTCGTCGAGGGCGGCCTGCCTAAACTTGTTTGTCACGCAGAGTGGCTTAATAAACGAAACAATTTCTTCCTCCTTAGCAATCTCTGCCTCCGAGGTAGGTGCTGGTAGCCGAGAAAGTGCATCTGCTACAGTGTTTGTGGACCCTTTGCGCTGTTTAACAGTGAAATTGTAGCAAAGCAGTCGTGCACTCCAGCGTGCGATTCTGAGTGGGCGTCTTCCATGTCCTAGTGACGACAGCAAGGACACCAGTGCCTGGTGGTCTGTTTGAATTGTGAAATGGCGACCCCAAAGGTACAGTCTTGGTCAAAAAACTTGAACCCGCTGTGAACGGCCGGGGAGCGGCTGCGCTCCGCTATCGCGGCGCTGCCGCCGCCGGCGCGCGCCGCTGCTCGCTTGCATCGAGGATAAAGAGGGCGAGGGAAGCATGTCTCTTACTCTCAAGCATCCTTTGATAACAGGGCTGTCGTGAAAAACAAGCGCGACGTTCGTTCTGCCAGCTGCGAGGCCGTCTTGCAGCCGCCGTGGTACGGCGCTTCGTGAGAGTAAATGCGGTGGCCTGGGCCAAGCTGCCCGGCTTCGATGCAGCGCATTATAGTATAAAAATTTTCCTAATAATCGAAATTACCTATTAGAATTTTATCCTACTCATTCAAAGGCGAGAGCCTTCGCATTATGCTTTTAGATAAACCTTATGAATGTGTTTCTGAGTGCGATGGAAAAAAAAGATAAAACACTGACATCTCTCAGTGCTGTCTAGCGTTGTTCCAGGTTTTATTGTAATATGCGGGAAATCCAATCATCGTTCGTTTAGAAAAGACCAGAAGCAGTAATTTCGGCTACAAAGGCTCCCTTCGGCAAGGGGCAGTGACCACCGTTGTAATACTTTAAATACAACCATATTTCAAACAAATGTTCGTCTCCACGAGAGAGGACTTCATTAAAAAAAAAGGGGGATTATACGTAGGGTCCTTTCAACCAGAGACCCTGGCTAGTTTACAGTCAAGCGCATGAGCAAGCTGAAATTGTTCGGGGTAATCACAGACCAAGCCACACACAATTCCTTGAAGGCATGCTCCCCCCTGTGATTTCGTCGTGAGACGCAGGCAACGCAGGTGCCAGCCTGAAGCTTATGCTTTCTTGAATAATTTGCTACTTGTGACATTCATGATTACAAATACGAGATGCCATTGTGGCACGTTATTTAATATATCATTATGTTGCTGAAGTCAGATCTTAGCTACGATCCTCGCAAAGTACCCGTATTCGAGCATGCGCAGAACTATTCATAGCGCTGGTCCTTTAATTTGGCCGCTGAAAACAATAACTAATGATTACCATACTCGGAATTGTGAAATTTGAGCCTATCGCGTTTGACAGCGGTCGCTCTGGGACCCCCGCCCGCTCATCCAGCATACGCTGCAAACAGCATGCTAGCCGTCGTGTGGCTTCCGTTTCGCCACCGTCGCGTTCGCGCCGCGCTCACCGCACTAGTTTTTCACGAGCGCTGTTATCAAACGACGCTTGTGAGTAAGAGACATGCTTCCCGCGCCCTCTTTATCCTCGACGCAAGCGAGCGGCAGCGTGCGCCGACGGTGGCAGCGCCGCAATAGCGGAGCGCAGCTGCTCCCCGGCCGTTCACAGCGGGTTCAAGTTTTTTGACCAAGACTGTACTTGTGCCATCACTCACACGCCCAAATGCATGCAAGAGCTTCTCGCTCACCGACTGAATATTTTCTCTCCGCAGGCGACGTGTACGAGATGCGAAAGCGACTTCGCGGAGCTCGTGGCCACTTTGTTGTTGCAGCATTGCTCCCAGCCTACAGTCGGACGCGTTGGTCGACACAATAACTGGAAGTGATGGATCCAACATCTGGAGGACTGTACTCGACGAAAGCATTTCTTTGACCCTCCTGAAACTGCTGTATGCCTCGGCAGACCAGATGAATGGCTCATTTTTGTGAAGACTCTCATAGGCTCAACCACTTCGGCCAAGTGTGGAACAAACTTTGAGTAGTATTCTACGAGAGCCAGGAACGAACGAAGGGTGGCAACATTAGTTGGCACTGGTGTGTTAACTATGGAGTCTACCTTCTCTGGAAGTGGCGCGATGCCACGTGCAGTGACCTTGTGCCCTAGAAACGCAAGTTCTGGAACGTCGAAGAGGCATTTGTTGTTCAGTTTCAGACCTGCGCTTTTTATCTTCTGCAGCACGGTCTTCAAGTTTGAAAGGTGCTCTTCTGCGGTTTCGCCAAAAATGATGACATCATCAATGTAGAACAACACGTCAGGGCAGCGGTCAAGGATTGTCGCCATCATCTCTGAAATGCCGCTGGGGCAGAAACCAACCCAAAGCAAACTCTTTTAAAACGGAAAAGGCCATCATGAGTGATGAAAGCTGTCAGATCCCTGCTGTGAGGGTGCAAGAGAACCTGGTGGTAAGCGGAAGCCAAGTTTGGAGAAGTGTGTAGCGCCTACCAAAGCGTGAAGCAGCTCCTCTGTATGGGGCAACGGGAAACTGTCTAGAACAATAGCTTTGTTCGGCTCTCGAAGGTCTACACATATCCTGATGCTGCCATCTTTCTTGTTAACAACAACAATAGGGGGCACCCATTCAGAAGCATCGATGCGCTCGATGATGTCAAGGCTCAGCAACCTCTGAAGCTCATTTGATACTGGTGACCGGAGAGAATACGGCAGACGGCGAAGCTTCGAAGTTACAGGCTGCACGCGTTGCCGTGTCTTGATGCGATGCGTGAACCCCTTAGCGAGACCCAACTCTGGACTGAAAAGTGAACTGAACTCATGTGCTAAGGTTGGCGGAAGAGCTTTGTTACGGGGCTGCGTGCTTGACGGTGTGGAAATAGAACAGGATAGCGGTTCAACAACAGTCGGCTGCGGAGCAACGGACATGTATAAGCACTTGAGAGCAGAACCCTCAATGCGAAGATCCAAGGCTTTAATGTCGTCAAGACCGATCAGCCAAGTTCCTCGGTGAACAACATAAAAACGTAGCGACGCTGTGCGGCTTTTAAACGGAACGTCTGCCTGGAAACAACCTAGCACTGGAATCGGCCGTTGGGAGTAGTCAAACAGACTAACATGCGGAGCAGGCAGGAGCGGAACGCTCTGAAAATATTGACTGAATTCTTGCTCCGACAGGATTGAAACAGACGACCCTGAATCAACAAGGAATGTCAAAGTGACATTCGCGACTTGCACTTGAATATGAATTCCGCTACGCGCGGAACGTTGCACAGTCAAAATTTCCTCAGCACTGCTGGATGATGAAACATCTTAATGAAATTCAACTTCATGGACTCGGCCTTGCATTTGGGTTAGCTTGCGGTTGCATACCCTTTGAAAGTGGCCCTTGCGACCGCAAAACGAACAAGTCTTGCCATGCGCTGAGCCCTGCGACGCTGACGCGGTGTAGTCCCGCGAGCCGCATCGGAAACAATGTGGCGAGCCGGAGCGGCTACTCTGTCCTCGGTTCTGCTGAGGGGGGTGGTTCCACTGCGGCGCACGTGAGCCGTCCGCGTTCCTCGTTAAATTCTGCTATAAGGAGGCTGCCGGTTGTGAATTCCTTTTTTTTTTTCGAAGAATGCGACGATGGTTTTCGACGCTCCCGCAATGAAATTGCTTCGACCGAAGCAGAAAGCTCCTTTAGCTATTCAGCCGCCTGCTCAAACTGAAGTGCAATTCGAACAGAATTTTCGAATGAAAGTGTGGAACCCTCGAGCAGTAACCGCTCACGTACGCAAGTGGAAGCTACGCCGGCAACGAATTGGTCCCACAGAGCATCATCTTGCGAGGCAAACGAACAATGTCACTCTAGCTCCCGCAGAGCGACAACAAAGTCATGAACGCGCTCGCCTGTGTTGGCTGTGGCGGTGAAAGCGATGACGCTCGATGATAACGTTGCGCGACGTCGAAAACTGGTTCCGTAATGCGGCTAGTGCAGAGTCGTAATCATCAGGAGTGGCCACGACAGACTTGTCATCGGCGAGTGTTGCGGCACTTGGCGCGGCCGGTGCTGCGGCGCTGGTCCCTGCATGTAGCGTCTGATAAATACGCTGGCCCTCCGCCCCCAAACAATGCAAAAGAATAGCTTTGCGTTGCTTCGGCTTGAATGCGGTGACTCCGGATGCCAGCAAGTACACGTTGAACATCTACTCCCACTGTTCCCATTGCGATGAGGGACGGCCGGGCGTCAGAAGGAAAAACGGTGGCGGAGCAAGCCCGGTGAAGCTCATCGTGGGCGGATACGGACGGCGCAGCGCGGCTGGGGGTACGTTCACGACATCCTCGTCGCCAATGTGGTATTGAACGAAGGTGGAAGCCAGACTCCAGCCGTCCCGAAGTAAAAAGCCGTTTATTTAACATATACAACCAATATATATAATGAACAGAAGCGCCCCCTGGGGAATATAGAACTGAAATGAATAACGAAACTGAATATAACAGAGGAATTGCGGAATCAGGGTGTAGACGAGCCGTATGTAAAAATACTCACAAATATCTATAGCGACTCCACAGCCACCGTAGTCCTCCATAAAGAAGCAACAAAATCCCAATAAAGAAAGGCGTCAGGCGGGGAGATACGATCTCTCCAATGCTATTCACAGCGTGTTTACAGGAGGTATTCAAAGACCTGGATTGGGAAGAATTGGGGATAAGAGTTACTGGAGAATACCTTAGTAACTTGCGATTCGCTAATGATGTTGCCTTAGTAACTTAGGGGACCAACTGCAATGCAGGCTCACGGACCTGGAGAGGCAAAGCAGAAGGGTGGGTTTAAAAATTAATCTGCAGAAAACTAAAGTAATGTTTAACAGTCTCGGAAGAGAACAGCAGTTCACGATAGGTAGCGAGGCACTGGAAGTGGTATGGAAGTGGTAAGGGAATACATCTACTTAGGACAGGTAGTGACTGCGGATCCGGATCATGAGACGGAAATAATCAGAAGAATAAGAATGGGCTGGTGTGCGTTTGGCAGGCATTCTCAGATCATGAACAGCAGGTTGCCATTATCCCCCAAGAGAAAAGTGTATAACAGCTGTGTCTTACCAGTACTCAAGTACGGGACAGAAACCTGGAGGCTTACGAAGAGGGTTCTACTTAAATTGAGGACGAGGCAACGAGCTACGGAAAGAAGAATGATAGGTGTAACATTAAGGGATCAGAAGTGAGCAGATTGGGTGAGGGACAAGGTGAGTTAATGACATCTTAGTTGAAATGAAGAAAAAGAAATGGGCATGGGCAGGACAGGCAATGAGGAGGGAAGATAACCGATGGTCATTAAGGGTTACGGACTGGATTCTAAGGGAAGGGAAGCTTAGCAGGGGGCGGCAGAAAGTTAGGTGGGCAGATCAGATTAAGAAGTTTGCAGGGACAACATGGCCACAATTAGTACATGACCGGGGTAATTGGAGAAGTATGGCAGAGGCCTTTGCCCTGCAGTGGGCGTAACCAGGCTGCTGCTGCTGCTGATGATGATGAGTTAGGCCCAAGCTTGGATATGCATCTTCCATTTGGGATCCTCATATCAGTTCACTTAATCTCTGCGTAGGAGGCATTGAAATCCGTGCAGAAAGTTTGATTTTATCTAACTATTCGCGCACAGCAAGTGTCACTTCAATGAAATTCAAACTTTATTTGCTTTACCTGTCATTTCGCCGCAAAAGATCACGTCTTTGTCTATTTCACAAAATCTATCATTACAATCCCAGTTTAAGCGATTCTCTTTTGTTACCATCATTGCTCATTTCTTCCGGAAACGATCATCAGTTCAAGGCTGACGAGCCATGTTGCCGCACTGACCTTCATTTCAATTCCTTCATCCCCACAACAAGCGGCGACTGGAACCACCTTCCCGCTTCCGTTGTTTCATTCGTCAAAGCCTACGAATTCAAAAACGCCTTTCTTCACATATTGTTGTAAACCTGCTATGCCGCTAAAGAGCATACTCTTCTTTCTTTTTTTGATACCACCCACTCCTCTCTGCACTGCCTCGGCCCGAAAGAAAAAAAAACGGCCGTGGCTTAGCTTGGTTAAGCCTGGTGATTGCGAAGCAATAGTGTGTTATTCTCGGATCAGCTGGTAGTATGGCTGGTGGTAGTCTTGGGTTATGCTAGTGTTACGGCTTACAGTGAATCATCTAAGAGGAAGTCATCCGTCGAATCCGTGTATGCCGACAAACATTTCCCTCACCAGCGTGCGCATTACAAAATCTTCCAGTATCGATTGGCCGATGGTGCGGTAACACTCCATTTTCTCCGCGTCGTAAGATATGCCCACTCTGACTGTAGCGCCCCTGGTGAGAGGAGCGGGAGTTAGGTCGCCGTTGGAGGCTACCGCCTCGCCTCGCGAGGGCGTGACATGGGGCCCCACACGGAGGAAAGAAACTAAGGAGAGGCCCTACCGCATCCGCGCGCTAGGAGAAAAGTGTTGCAGAAATGACGTAGTAGGTTCTCATTTTTTTGCTGCTTTTTTATTTTTATTTGCTGTATGGCCACGCCTTTTGGGCCACAATGGCGGCGTTGTTATGGTTTTCAGTGCTCGCACGTGTTGCTCTGGTAGGTTTCGTGCCGTGGCAAAGGCGCTGTGTGGGCGGGTTTGCGTTAGTCACCGTGTCTTGTTGCGCTGTGTTACCTGCACCGTGCTCTGGCAGGTGTTGCTGTGGCCATGTGGGACTGGAGGAACTAAAGCTCGTGAAATGAACGCGCATATGTAACGCTGTACGCAATATACCGCGCCACGGCACTGACAACGGACGAAGGAATATCCGCGGGAAATTTTGCCTCCACTTCAGCGGAATCATGCTAACGTGTCATCGCAGACCGAAACCGATGCGTTTCAGAATCTGTACAGTGAACGCCTTGCAGGTCAGTGATTTCTGCTTTTGACAGCGCATGTTGCACTTGCGGCACGAACGGTGTCACCGGGAAACCTGATAATGAAGAATCACGCGCATATGTATTAGATGATAACTTATACTGTGCGAATAAAATATTTTACTGTTATACTATAACTATAGAATTATTATCGCTATGTGAATGCGTGTATCAATAATTCTAGTTTTTCCTCCGATAAAACACCAACCACATAAGGAAATTTACTTACACGTGAAGAGATATGGGCGGTCCACTTTTCGGCGTGCGCGACTTGCATCCTGGCACACAACAACTAGGCATTGGATGAGCGGATACCTAGGCAAGCGTCCGCACAACTCGTGCGCGGAACGAAAACTGAAAGAACGGTGCCTTTCGCGCATCGTTCGGTGGGAAAGAAACGCAGAAAAAGCAGTCATGGCCAGTAGACTCTTCATCCGGGACGGCTGCTTTGACTTATTAAGGAACGAATCCTCCCTACCACAAGCTTATCTCATCTGTGAGCGCGAGAAGCACAGGGAAGTGAAGGTTAGCGGATGCGCTGCAAGAATATGCAAGGCTCCACAGAACGTACACCTGCGAACACGTCGAACGGCTAGCTATTCCACGCTCCCACGTAGCCCGGGTCCACGCGCGTATTGTTCGGCACCGTGCGCCGGCCAGTCGACTCTTCATCCGGGAAGATGGGAAAGAAGCGGCTGCTTTGACTTATTAAGGAAATAATCCTCCCTACCGCAGGCGTACCTTTATCTGCGCGCGCGCGAAGCGCAGGGAAGGTCAGCGGATGCGCCGCAAGAGTGAGGAAGGCTCCACAGAGCGTACCTGCGAACACAGCAATCGGCTGTTCCATGGTCGCAGGTAGGCCGGTTCCACGCGCGTACTGTTCTGCATTGTGCGCCGGCTATCGCAAAACTTTTGGTTCCGTGACGCTTCACTTACCGTGCGAAGAAGGCACCTCAAGCCGCAGTCAATGAACCTAAACGCGGAGTCAGAAATGGCATTCTGACTCCTCGCCGGCGCGCTGTCGAAGTGATGCGCGGCCACCCGAAGTTTGTTCAATAAAGCCCGACGATTCCTCAAGCGAGAATGTGTTTGTGCTCATAAACTCAATTCAGTGTCAGGCATAATGCATATGTATAATATATACATACATATATGTGTAAAATGAATTTAAGTGAAACAGAATGTATATGCGGTACATATAGCACTCACGTACAATTGAAACCGAAAGAATTAACGCTAATTACTAATGCAGATTATACATATATAAAATCAACAAATATGTCACACAAAACATACTGCAATGCACAATTCGGCAAATACACTGTTACAAAAACAATTTATTCCATTTTTGCGGAAACAAAGAAAAAGAAGCATAATATTGAAACTTATACAGTGTTGATTTTATTTAGACAAGATGGTAATGTAAAGCGCAACATTTGGTATGTGTAATAAGTCCTTGCCCGTGGCATGTCCCAGAGTTCGCAACTGCGCGTATTTAGCTTCACATCTCTACGTTTTAAGTTCGATATAGTATTTAACGTGTTATTTCTTTTAATACCTGTCTTGTATCGGTGAATTAGTGTTTGCTCATAAATATCAGGCATAGGAAGTAAATTCAGTTTTTTGAAAAGTGGGCGCGTATGTGTGTCGTGGGGAACGTCCAGAATACTACGGACAGCCTTTTTTGTATTCTGTGTAATGTGGTGATATTAGAAAGTGTCGTAGTACCCCAAACAAGATGGCAATAATGAATTTGGCTGAGAAGAAAGGATTTGTATAGGAGAAGTTTGATGCTTTTAGGGAGAAAATATCTTAACCTGCATAAAATTCCACTCACACGGGATATTTTCGCAGCGACTAAATCCACATGCAAATTCCACGACATATGTTGTTCGAATACAACCCCAAGACATTTAACAGTAGGCACAATCGGAATAATATAATTATTAAGTTGCAATGTTAGGTCTGTAGCGACATTACGATTTCTCGGTCTGAACAGAACAGCTGTTGTTTTCTTAGTATTTATACTAAGTGAATTTGCGGTAGACCACGAGGACAGTTTTGTTAGTGCTTCATTTGCGATACCGATAGCCTCTGTCGAATTCGGTGCGGTAACCAGAATAGTTGTGTCGTCCGCGTACATAATAAATTTCACATTATTATCTATAGTAACTAAGTCATTGATATAAATACAAAAAAGCAGGGCCCCAGAATACTTCCTTGTGGCACTCCCGCGTGAACTGGCTTTAAATTCGACACATATCGTTCTATGATCATTTGTTGCATACGGTGTTCCAGATACGACTGTATTAATTCATGAAATACGCCACGAAATCCATAATGTTCAAGTTTGTTGAGTAGTGTGGAATGATTTATACAATCAAATGCCTTCGAATAATCAACAAAGATGCCCAGAGTACATAATTGCTGTTCAAACGACTGCAATATAATTTCCTTTTAAGCAAGTAAGGCAGTTTCTGTCGACTGCCCTTTCACAAAGCCATACTGCGTACTTGTTATAAGGTCGTGTTTGATCAGAAACGATGTCATGCGGGCATGTACTAGTTTTTCTACACCTTTAGAAAAAATGGGCAACACTGACATTGGACGGTACTTTGTCAGCTCGTTTTTATCACCACCTTTGTGCAAAACTACTACCTTCGCAACCTGAAGTCTTTTCGGGAACGAGCCCCTGGAAAATATCAAGTTGATTATGTGTACTAATGCAGGTAGAATCAGGTCCAGGGCATGCTTAATTGGCATGATCTCGAATCCTTCGACGTCACAACATCTGCTGTTTTTGATAGACATAAAAGTAGTAAATACCTCATTTTCCGTAGTAGGCGCTAAAAATGCTGATTGTTTAGTCCTGCAGCGAAGATAACTCAAAGAATTAGGATCATGAGTACTGTTTAGTAAGGTTGTGAAATAGTTATTAAATGTATTTGCAAGCGTCTCATTTGATAAAACTTTATCACCTAGGGTAATTTCTGTTATAGTCGTGTTCTTATCTCCTCGCCCAAGAAAACCATTAATACGCTTCCAGATAACATCAGATTTCTTTATTACGTCATTATTGAACAAATTATTCAAATACTGTCTGTTCTCTCTACGCAAAAGACTATTTGCTTTGTTCCTTTGCACCTTAAATTCATGCAAAGCTTTTTCAGTCCAGGTGTCAATAAAAGTCTTATAGAGGCGGTTTTTGGCACGAATTTCACGGATACAGTTTTTATTTATCCATGGTTTTTTGGCTTTATGTGCTGGTTTAACTACTTTGTATTTGAAGCATTTATCATAGGTATCCTTAAACCTAGCGCAAAAGTATTCATAAGCAGTTTCTGGATCACTGGCACGCATCAGTTCTGACCAATCTATTAGCGATATTGCCTCACGAAAATACTTCAGGCTTTGCACATTGATATTACGAATCATTTGTGGTAAACGGTGTTTGGATGTTGAAGGTGAACACTGGGTCATCAAAAGAAATATTGGAAGGTGATCACTTATATCAGCACTCACAACACCAGATAAAATGTTAGAATGGTGGATGTTGGTGATGAAGACGTCAATTAATGTCGATGTGTCTGTTGAAATACGAGTCGGACTATTTATAACATTTTCAAAACAATTTGATTCGATTGTCTTGCTAAGTTCTTCTCGAGAAGTAGAAGCCTTTAAGAAATCAATGTTTAGGTCCCCTGCCAGAATGAACTTGTAACCATTATCAGTCACCCAGCAGAACCACTTTTCCATAAAAGACAGAAAGTTCTGCGTGCTCGATCCTGGTGGTCGATATAGGACGCAGAAAACATTATCATTGCACTGAACAGTAAGCACTTCATAATCCAACGTAACAAGAGAAAAAGATGCAACAATGTTGCAACGGAGTGTGCTTTTTGCCATTAACAGAACGCCACCTCCTCTTCGACATGATCGATTCATAAAAAATGTTGTGTAGCCGGGTAACTTAATAACTTCCGATTCACATTGACACCATGTTTGTGTCACCATTAATATGTCAGGAGCAAAGCCAAACGTAGCGATAAGTGCAAGAATCTGTTCCTCTTTATTTCGGGCAGACTGCGCATTAAGATGGATAAAAGATAGGCAGTTCTTATTTTCCGCATACAGGCTGCCAACTTCATGCGGCGCAAAATATGCGTGCGTAGCGCTTCCAGACATGACGTCATCATTAGTAGCCATGAAACCTTGGTTAGTCAATTTTTTTCTAGATCAGAGACATGCATTATTTGCAGTGACCGGGAGGATTCACTTTTCCTAGCGAAAATCTTGCCGTCCCGCGTCCAAGCGAAACGCCAATTCTTTTCCCTTTTTCGCGCGATCGTCATGCCCAAGAGTTTTTTCAATTCAGAGCACAGGTGTTCATTGACAAACACAGCACAAGACTGTGTAGCCAAGATCAGTGGCTGATAGTCGCTTCCTTCGAGTTTTGTTGAGGACAGCGTCGCGGTTTGATCGGCTGCGGAACTGTACCACAATGTTAAGCTGCCCAGAATCCCTCGTTGGAACTCTGTGACAGATCTCAACATCATTTTCACTAATAGCCTCACCTACAACTTGTCCGACTCTTTTCAGAATGGCAGAAAGGTTCTCGCCCTGTGAAGTTGGAACACCTTTGATTTCCAGATTCTTATTTCTGGAATATTGGTCTAGTTGTACAATTCTGAGCTCAGCTTCCAGTACGCGCTTCTTCAGTAGTGTGCACTCTGAAGTGAGGCAAGCGTTCTCAGCCTTAATTTCAGCGTTTTCTTTCTGAATATCTTTCATGGTGGTACACATTTCCTCAAAACATTTGTTCATACTATCCAGGCTATTCTTAATTTCTCTATTTTCCTTCCTAAATTTTCTCTCCAGAGATGCGCGCATATCACAAATTTCTTGTTTCAAATCTTTCAGCATTTTTTGTTCCTCAGGGGACATTGCAGCAAAATCGGACACAGTAAAAAATGACTTTGGCAGTAGCAACAGCAGTAAAAAAGCAACGTGAATAATTCAGTCACACATAGTGCCTAACCTGCGAGGCATAGAAGAAGAGACATAGCGTGAGCCGTGCTGTCCAGCTGCTGCCGCCGCTGCCAAGTGAAGCGTCCCAGTGCTTGCGTCGGGTTTATGTAGAGCTGGCACTGCGGTAAGGTGATGACGTAGACCGTGACGTAAAAGCGGGCTCGTGGCTTGTCACGGGATGATCAGGGGCGGTCGATACATCGATGGGGCCGGCTGACGATAGACAATCTGCGAGGCATAGAAGAAGAGACACAGCGTGAGCCGTGCTGTCCCGCTGCTGCCGCCGCTGCCAAGTGGATCGCAAATGGGTTGGTGTGTCGTACGTGTCTCCAGTACGTTCTTGCGATGCAGTAAGAATGCGTACATCTTTTTTCGCATCGCCAGACGTCTAGCTCGCAAGACCGTATGAGAGCCCCAGGAAGCCCAAGCAGAGAAAAGCAAGTAGAAGGCAGCGATAAAGGGGCCTTTTATTAAATAACACGCAAGAACTGGGTAGCGGCCGGTACCTGCGGTTAATGAGAACAGTTCAGTTGGTTGGTCTTATATTTAAGGCATGTTTATTTTCATAAAAACCGGTAAAAGCAGCCGATTCGACCTCACGGCCCAATTTGCAAACTTCTTTTAACATGGGTTCGGCAACGGCAACGCAATGAGACATCGCGATTGTTTAGTATTGCTGCGGAGCGAGCGCGCGCGCTCCGCGTGCGACACCACGCGCAGCGCGGCGTGGTTTCGCGAAAGATGCAAAAAGAGAGGAGGGTGGCCCAAAAGGAGGAGCATCGCCATAAGCAACGCCAACTTCTGGCTTCACTTTTGCTTTACAAAGGGTGACGTCAGGGCCTCTCCTTAGTTTCCTTCCTCCGTGGGGCCCCGTTTTTACACAGCTGGTGTGACGTCACTCTAGGTCACGTGTGACGTCACGCAGCGAGGTCACGCTAAAGGTCAATGGTGCCTACCACCGCCTCGCCACGGTACGGGCTGAAGTGCGACCTAAAGTAGTACTGCTTCGCAATAATAAATGAAAGTGCTGGTGACGGCGAAACTCGACTCGACGCGGTTACTAAAGCTTTCGGTTTGAAACGGAGCAGTAAGGCTCGCAAACTTGCGTTATGTGCGCGTTCCTTGTCCACGCAACCACAAGCCCTCGTTCGGACTGCACCTCAGTAAGGGCCGATGCAAACGCGCCCAGCGTCTCAACGCGCTCGCTTGTCCGCGAGGTGTTTCTTAACTCGAAGGACGCTCAGCAGCTTTCAATTGGGTATTGGGCCAACTGAAACCCTAAAGTTGGATCCCAGCCAAATTTCATGCTGGCCCAGCCCTAATATAAGTTGGCCCGTCCCCAAATTTCATTGGCCCACATTAAAATTTCAAGTCGGCCCAAATTTAGGTTGGCCCATGTCCGAATTTCAAGATGGCCCGCCCTCAAGTTTTCAGATGGCCCACCCCCTAATTTAAGTTGGCCCAGCAACGAATTTCAAGTCGGCCCACTTGAAAATGAAGCACGAAATGAAACGCTACCTAATATAAATGGCAGGCGTACAACTTGGTTTATTTTTAAACTATAGGCCACACCTGGCCACCCCTTAGCGGCTATGCTAAGCACGAGGTCACGGGATCAAATCCCGGTCGCGGTGACCGCGTCTCGATGGGGGCGAAATGCAGAAACGCCGGTATCCCGTGCATTGGGGCCACGTTAAAGATGCAATGGTGGACAAAATAAATACGGAGTGCCCCACTTCCACGTGCCTCATAATCAAATCGTGGTTTTGGCACGTAAAACCCCAGCACCAATTCATTCATGAACATGATGCGTGCTCGAAGAAAGGGCTGCTTTGACGAGTAGGGAATTAATATGCGCAGCAAAAAA
This sequence comes from Dermacentor variabilis, assembly GCF_050947875.1. Lineage (NCBI taxonomy): Eukaryota > Metazoa > Arthropoda > Arachnida > Ixodida > Ixodidae > Dermacentor > Dermacentor variabilis. Next base: position 28,824,866 of record NC_134575.1, on the reverse strand, counting down.
GACGTGGTCGCGAAAGTTTTTTTGGACAGTCACGATGGATAGCTCCGACCTCTGTATTTCCGACTGGGAGAAGGGAGACGAGGGGCGGAAGGGCCTGGTAAGGAATAAATGCGCGACCTAAGCTGAGGAAACGTTTACTGTTTCATCGCGCTGCGCGGTACAGCTCAGAACCGGTCATCGGCGTCGCGTTAGGAGGAGCACAGTTGGGTATTGAAACCGATTTCTTATACACGCTCTAGCCCGCGCTGCGGGCGACATAGTTTGACTCCGGTGCCACCGGTTATCATATCGCATCCTTCTCTCACACTTATGCAACCCTGTCATCACACGCCCTTAATTATTTCACGTGACCTTCAGCAGACTTCCCATTGCAAGCCTTCAAATTAACGGTTGATTTAGTGTAAAATTAGGTTGTGTTGAAATAGCTAATGCTTTATAATACTTTGTGAATGCACTTAATTCTGATCAACTTTTACATAAAAGAATATGACGGGTCTGCAGTTCTCACACCATTAGAAGGTCGTAAGGGTCTGACTTGCCGCTGCTCAGAACCTGCCCAAGATTGACGCCTTCGTTTGTATACAATGAGATTTCTTCGCTACACTTGAACCTTTTAAAATGCTTCCCTAAATGCAACATTTTCTTGACACCAGAGTAATTCAGAGTGAACTAATTGTAACGAAGTGTTTATGATTCGTTAGGGGCATTAGCGCACTCATTCTCAGTTGCTCTAATGTATGATAACGCCTTGAAATACCAACTCACCTAAACCCCTCCCCCCCACCTTGTGAACTATATCCGAGGTTACTACTTGTGTAGTTTCGGCCTTGTTCCTATACTGCGCAACAGCTCTTCACTCACTGGCGAACGATTGCCAGATCAATAGATTGATATGCGGCTGTAATGGAGGCTGCGTTGCTGCCCGCTCTGTGGCTTCCAACTGACACCGACCACGTGGCCACACTACACTGCCAATTAAGAACCTGTTGCGAAAAAATGGATCAAATTTCACGATAGATAAAAGCGATAGTTAAAAGATCCTCCTCACTTGCTGTTTGTTTCCTCTTCAAGTGAAGATCCTCCGCAAGTGAAGATCCTCCTCACTTGCTCATGTTTTATATAAATATTTAGTCGGGTCTTAGGACTAAAGTAACACAATTACAAGCACCGATATATGTCTTTGGGCTTTTTTATATCCTTTAAGCTAATGTGTTGATATTGATGAGACTAATTGTCCAAGAAGGTGTTTCTGTGTTTAAAATGTGCTAGAATTCCATTCACCTGCGTATTCACTGCTCAATGCCCCCCAACCCACCCCACTCCCCTTCTAACCACCGCCTTTCGCTACGTCACAGTCTTTTGACCACATCTGCTATAAAAGCACTATGTAGTGATTTCTAAGTTTTGTTAGGCGTCCTGCAGGATCTGCCTACTTTAGTGAGCAAGAAACAGTCCAAGCAGGAGCACCCACCCGCGTAGAAAATGAAAGGTTTCCTTTTTACAGAGGAGCTGTTAAGGACTAGCTCCCCCAAGAACGACCCATGTGTAGACACAAAATCCCGAAGTGCAATGCCCGGCTAATCCGCGGTGGAGGTGAAGCAGGCGTTAAGCACTCCCTATACCTGGACTGATCCCGAAGCTAGTGCAATGTCGAGCCGACCCGCGGCGAAGCTGCGTGCGGTTCGCCATTAAGGAGCCGACATACACAGCCTTGCTGGTCATCCATCTTCGCAGAGCGGAAGTGCACTGAATTTTATTTTTTTAATATTTACCCCATTTACTGCGTACATTTGTTGTATTTTCGATATACATATAGGTAAACGTGTTGTTTCTTTGCGTTATTGCGGGGATAACACAGCGAGTATATGGCATATCTTTAGGAGTAGCACCGTTAGCCATATGTAAACCCATTCTACATGCACATGGTGTCGCTGTCGTTGCTGCTGTTGTCATCGTCGTTGTTGTTGTTGTCGTTGTCGTCGTCGTCGTCGTCATCGTTGTTGTTGTTGTTGTAGTTGTTGTCATCGTCGTCGTTGTTGTCGTCGTCGTTGTTGTTGTTGTTCACCGTGGATTCGCCATCACCATCGGTGCATCCACTTGCCACTTCGAGTTCGGCTGTGAAAACGGCGAAGCCAAGCGAACGAGCGTCGACTGTTCGGTATTTCCACTTCATCACTGAGGCGAAGTGGAAATACCGAGCAGTCGACAGTCGTTGGCTTGGCTTCGCTGTTGTGTGGCGAAGTGGAAATACCGAACAGCGGTCCTAGTTCGCCGTTTTCACAGCCGGATGCACACCGCGTCGTATAGACCCTCTAACTGCCCCGCGTGACCAGCGCATACGCCGTCAGCCAGACGGCTTGGCAGTGGCGATGGTGTCATCGCAACGTGAATACGCTTCGAGCTTTCTTATAATACCTATCGCACTAAAGTTATTGTAAGTAGATGAAATACAAAGCGTTTTTTAGAGCGTTTCGTACAACATAGCGACACAACTGCGAGGGTATTCTTTAAAAAATCGGCAATATCTTATCCCTTTTTCTAAGCCCAGCTACATTCTAGCAAAATGAATCTGTCCTACCAAAAAGAAATACACAAATTGTATCTGAGAAAAGCATATTAATGATCTAATTTCTTATACTATTGCTTTCTTGCGTTCGTTACCGAACCCAAGAAGAACATTAAGAATCAATCTGCTTGAGGACTCATAGGGTCAATTTTAACGGGGTCTAAGTGTCGGTACAGCGCAAAGTATTGAAAGACAAACGGTAGGTAAGAGTGCCACGTCTAAGTGTCCAGACCCGCAACCAGTAATGGTGCGCAGTTCAGCGCAACCTTGTTCTGCCCGTCCCATTCTGCGTCGGATAAGTTTTCGGTGCATCACACTCCTTAGTACAACAAAACACCTTGCATCGCAGGCATTATTTTTTTTTTCTTAGCTGGTACCTTTTTCGCAAGTACAATAGACTGAACATTAAATGGTGTTTCTTCGCCAGCTGTCAAACTTTTTTTATGTGTGAACCGTAAAAGTAAGTTTGATGACGTACTTATTTTAGTAATTTCATTTTGTGCAATATCTTAGTGCCCCATTAGTGCGAGAAAAAGCTTCAAAGTGATTGAAGTGCTGACTGACTTCTACATCCTGGACTGTGCTGAGATTGGCGGAGAGTATGAAATATATTTCATTTCTTCTTTTTCTCCGTTTCATGTAATTGTGCTTTATGAAGGGGTTCATTACTCGTAGTCTTACTTATTTCCCGTCAATTCTACCAATATAACTAATATTCCTAGAATCGATGCCACAGTTACATACTGCTTGTTCCCCAGCCTGCTTTTCCCTCCTTTTGCTTTGAAGTCGCCCATGACAACAGCATGAAGCTATTAAAGACGCTGAAGTGGAAAAGTATGCGCAACAGCCTGCTAAGAGGTCGTAGATTTTTACGGCATCTCCTGAAGCCAACGTAACGTTGCATTGGTAATTGGAGACTGAATTCCTTTCTAAAGCAGCAATAAACTGAATTCAACGTTTGTTTCTGTATTTTATTGTAATGTTTATTGCGGAACAATTCCTTAAGTAGGCGCATGAACATCGCCAAATAAGTGAATGGCGCTTGCGTTACAGCACGAATTTCATGAAGTGGATGTTGGACTTTCACGCGTTCTCCTAGTAAACAACTTCTTAACGCTCAATTGGCGACAATGAAGTTCCGAAATTAAAACACACAATGCTTTCTCAGTGTGAACTAACCGATCGCTTCTTCTCAGTATGGTATGGTATGGTATGAATAACTTTATTTAGGTCCTGAGGGATCAGTCTGGGACTGATGCGGGCCGCTCCCACGTCGGTACAGAGAGGCCGAGCCCCTCTGCCAGCACACGGGCCCTCTGGACAGCCCTGAGTTGGTCCGCCAGCACTTCACTGTGCAGCATTCGCTGCCACCACTGTTCACCTCGAGAACCATCACCGTGTCCTTTGAAGTATATCATATAACCGATGATGAATCAGTATCAGTGGCTCTCGTTAGGACTAGCGTAGCCGGTTATCTAACGCTATCACCGTTGCTTTCACTACCTGTTTTATGCGAAGCATACTAGCCGCACAACCACGGTCTTCCTTGCTGCGCCGCGCGCGGCCGCGTAGCTACCATATGACATCATAACAGCTGCAAAAGCGGAGGCTCAACTCGTGCGCTCGCTTGCGGTCGCGTAGCTACATAGCCGGGTCTCAGCTCGTGCGCTCGCCTGCATGAGTTGTTTCTTCGTCTAGCCGAACCGAATATAGCCAAGCAACAGCAGTTCACCAGGCTAAACAGTGGTTCAACAACTAAAATAAAGGCTAGTATGCTTCGCATCCTGGGCTTAACCTTAGCTAAGCCACAGCAATTTTTTTCAATCTACTCTTCTTTGTGTACGTATAGCACTTGTCATTACAACGCACGGTCCGCTGTAGCTAAATACTTATATGTTGTGCGAGTTCTGTTTGATATAAGCCTTTCATCAATGATGTTGCAGGAACGAGAATTGTAAAGCACAAAGAAAAAAAACGAGTAATGCAACTCCACAGGTTTCGTCAGTTTTAACTAACGTCAAGCTAGCCGTGCGAAGCGTCCTGGGACGCTCATTAGCTTGCATCCGGCATCTTAGGTCGAGCGAGAACTGTGCCGCTAGCGTCGGGTTACTTCGGTGTTTGCTCAATTCATTGCTTATTGCTTTTCTGCTATTTTTATTTCAGCAAACCCGGATTCCCAAGTCTCTCTTCACATCTTCGACGAAGTTCGTGAGCTCGTTACAGATACCCAGCTTCCTAACTGAACTTTAAGCAAAATGTCGTCCTTAATTGCTTCCAAGCAACAGAGATGCACCGGGACCTTCTTTGTGTCTTTGCACTGAAAGAAGGGCTCGGGTTAAGAATAATGGCTTCTAATGAACCTGTGGATGTATCGTTTTATTCACAATATACTACAAAGCAGTCGCTGTATTGTTTTCTCAGAAGTTGGCGGCTCTCACTGAGGGCTGGTTGGAGTATCTTCCGCTTACTACGCTAATCCCCCAGTCTCACCCTTTACCAAACAACTCAAAATTATCAAAATTCATCAAACTTGCCGCGCGACTGGCGGCTTGAGGCACTTTGCATGTATTCGCGGGCTTCTGTCACGCTTGAAAAACCACTTTTATGTACCACGTATTGAGCAACAGAAAGCTGTATCGGGAGTTTTTCATGTCGCTCAATAATTTTCTCATTCACACGTTTAATCGAATTATAATAGTTGAGAAGTTGATTAATTACCAGTAATTATCTTCTCACGCCGTATGAAAAAGAATAGTTTGAGTATCTCCGAGCGACGGCAAACAACATTGCCGTTGTTCTATCCAGCTACATGGCATTTTCATATTTTTGAAGTCTTGCTAAATTTAGCCGGGACACTTTGTAGAATAAAACAAAAGGGGGACGTAATCGCGAAAAACCTAGTTAGCTTTCACTGGTACTCCGACGAAGCGTTTGCAATCGGACCCTGCCCTCTGGCATAGTTAGTTCATGTAGATTAGCAGGGATACGAGGGCCCACTGGTGCAGAAATCCAGCGAGTGTTTCCTTAGCGGCCTCCCGCGTGCGCACCTCAACGCTGTTAGCTGGCAACCCGTGCGCTTGGTAGCTGCTCAACGGACCTTCCTACACTGTACCCTCTCAAAAAAAAAAAAAAACGATTGCACGCTTTGGGGCTTGTCTTGTCCCCACAACAACACTCCTCATCTGTCTTGCTTGCTTGCTTCATTTATCGAAAATTCTGTGCTCCTACCTTCCTGACAGGAATGCAACGTCACGTTGATGACGCGCATGGCGGTCGTTGGCGAGGAAGTATACCGGGCGCGCAGCGTTGAAGAAAGGAAATACAACCGAGATGGATGACGATTATTGTTGCGGAAAAGGATAACCACCCGAAGTGCGCCAGTCTTTCTTCGAGTTTAATGTAAAATCATGTACACCCTTTAATGCGAACGAGACTGGCTGTCAATCGATGTAAGAACTCATAACCTTACACCCACAAAGGTGCAATGCTTTGAGCTATAGACCAATTTAGACTTTTAATGACTTTTGAGGGTGTGAATTTGGTAATGTTTTTACACCGCTAAATTAAGTAAAGGTGCAAATTAATCTATAACTCACACTCTCACACCACCTTTACGGGGTGTAAAGGTGGGAGTTACGGACCGATTTGCACCCCTATTTACCTTTAAGGATGTAAATTATTTTACGGTGTTTGGTATCATGGATGTACAGCAGATATCAAGTACACCGTGCAGCGCTCACGGGTTCCATACCGTGCAGTTGCTGCAGGTTACTGCCGCGACACACTTGCAGTGCCGAAAGAGGCGAGCTCGTGTCATTCATGTCGCGTCCCGCGGGGGGCCGTCGCCACTGCCTTGTTGTTTACGGGTAGTTTTGACGCATCCGCTGCGGTAGTGCTGTGGCTATGGTGCTGAACTGCCGAGCTCGAAGTCGCGCGTTCGATACCCGCTGCAGCAACCTCATTTCGGTGGTGGCAAATGCAACTACCATCTGGAAGGGGCAGCGCAAGATGACGAAGACAGAAGACAGACGTCATCTTGCGATGCCCCTTCAAGATGTTCAGCCAGTACCAACTCGCCCAAATGTCGATCCATCTACGCCCGCGTAGGTACTAGGTGCGCGTTAGAGAACTCCAAGGCCCCCCTAGACTCTGCCCCCAAAGTTGATCGCGGTCAAGATAAAGGCCGCGCTTCAAGCAGTTGATTATTCATTCGTGACAATGTGTTCCCGCTGACAAAGAGAACAATGACTTCCATTAGCTGCGAGAACCAAGAGGTGCACCTTAATTGAAAGTGATCTTTGTGTTCCCTTGTTTGTTCCTTGCCGTTTGAGCCTGTTGTGAGGCAAACACATACACCTGTAAGTTGGCTGCGTTTTCTCGCCGAATCGGTTCCAGGCTCGCTTGGTGAGTGGGGCTCCACCGTGATACAAAATAATAGACTTTATACTTTAGACGCATATGTTGTGCTGCATATATAAATACTTTTCTAGCGCACTATCATATATGACTTGATAAAAACGTAAATTGCTATATATTGGCCATTTTATTATCTCAGGCTATGAGTCACGCCTACCGGCTTTCTGTCTGTTAATGTAGCAGTGGTCCTGCTAAATTCTGCTGTTAGGTTTTTTTTTTTCAAAACTTCCACAGGTAAATTTTGGAAAGCCGCTGCTTAAATAGCAATCAACACATAGGCAGCTAGTCACTAAAGGAGGGATCAGATCACATTATCAACATTGCATTTCCTTTTTGTCTTCTTTTTGCGGTTGATGACGGTTCCATACCGTGAAAACCTAGAAAAAACATGCTGCGATGCCTCAGAGAATTTTAAATGCTTCACTACCATAGCTTTTTTGTGAAAACCAAATCCCATTTTGTTTCCCATAAAATGCGATGATGTGGGAGCAGCACATCGTGACGTTTCCACATTCGCTCCGCCTCGCTCGCTCGTATGCTGTGCTGTTCTGTAGAGCAGCGCAACGAGCAGCCTTTAACGCGCCGTTACTATTGTGACAGCAATTATATGGTCACTCCAGGCGCATATTCACCGTTTTCGTCGCCGTCGCCGTGATGTTCCATATAACGTCCAAGGGTGATAGCATCATCCCCGTACGCAGTATGCCGTATGTGCGAGTAAAGCGTACGAGGGTGAGCCGACCACGGCGGCTCAATCTCGCGCGCGCGAGGGGGAGGAAGAACGACGTCTTCCGTCGCACGCAGTGCACCGGCAGCAAGTTAGCGGGGGGAGAGGAGGACGTTCTACTCCGACGACGGCGGTCTATGGCGCGGCCACGCGCCATAGACCAGATAGCGCGCCCTATCTCGAAAGCTATCTGCGATGAGGACAGAGTCTAGGCGTCTGGGCGCACCGAGGACCGATAGCTTCGCGTGCGTTGCGATGTCGCCGTTTAGTTCGCGTTGAAGCGAGAGGCAGCGCGAAGGTCACTTCGTTCGCTGCTGCTACCGCGCTTCCTCACGCCACCGTTTTGGCAGCGAGTTTCCGCGGTCATCGAGTGGTATGTATTCATGCGTGTTTTGCGCACGTGACAGCAGGCTTGTTATTCTAGTTAACAAGGGAATGTTTACGTGGTTGTACGGCCTATAAAACTATCCTTACGTCGCATAGCAGTCTACAAATTTGCTATCGTAATACATGCGTAGAGTTTCTAGCGAAACTGCGACTTTTTTTGCTGTCCCCTTATCGGGCCTTGTTGTTTTTCACATGTCGCATATGCTGTACAATACTCCTAGAATCAAAGAAAAGAGTGTGGTTGACCATGTACCGAACAAACTTTTATGCCACGAAAGAAAGTCTGGCCGCCAAAGAGTAGAAGCTATGCTACACGGGAAAAAAAAGACAAATAAATGAACCGCCGTCACATACGCAAGGCAAAGCGCTGTCTTGTGTTTTCCTGACTCTCAAAGATATTTTTGTTTTGTTTTGTCCAGCTTTAGCACTGCTTGCTTCCAAATTATGTACTAACTAGCTCACATAGTCGCCTATTACATCGCCATCTAACGTTTGTGGATTGCAGTATAATCGTTCCCTGACTACATCAATCACGGCTCTTTCAAGTGAAATTTAAGTTCCTAAATTTATAATGACAACAGATAAGCCCACCTTAAGCACGACGAAGGAATATTTATGATTTTACTTTCCAAGATAACCTCCAACCTCTAGAGATGAAAGAACAATGCGACTTGCACCCAAAACACTTCGCTATGAGACTGCTACGCGCTGATACACACTTACGTGGATGACGCCATGGACCACTTTAAAAGGCCCGGCAACCTAAGCGAGCAATTTTCATTAATTCTTACGTACGCGTCAGTATCGTACTTAGCGTGGCTTTCAGAGGTCGGCGCTGTGAAGACAGATCAAGGCAGCACTAATCCTCGCGGCCATCGAATATCGTGCTCGGCTTGCTCAAGCCAGCGCCCTTTGGAAACACCTAGCAAAATACACCGTTCTCAAACGCCTACATTCCTAGAGCACACTTTCTTTTTTTCAAGTCAATCGTTCCCTCTTGGTGGAGGCGCTATGTCTTCTTATTTTAGATAGTTTCTATTACTCTCGACTTCTCTTTATGTCACTTTTTTTGTTACTCTACATTTCTCGCATGAAGGTGAATGTTTGCGAGCAGGTACCTAATTTACGGCGAGGACGAAGTTGCCAAAGACACGTGAAGCAGCCGCCGTCTCATGTCTCGAATTTTCTTTCGCTGCCATCATGCAAAAGGTTTCATACGAAGCACGAAACAATATGAATTGCGCAAAAAAACATTCATTTCATTTATTGATACTGTCAGCTCAAGTGCCGTAACACAAGTGAAATCGGAACATATATACAGAAAACGGGTTACCCGAGAGGAAGGGAGGACGCCTTACTGCTCTCTCCATACTCTCAGCCCGCACGTCTTATGGAGAGAGAGGAGCAGGGCCCCAGCCCCCCCCCCCCCTTTGGAGCCGCCAGTGGTTCCGGAAACATTTGTGTTTATCTTTCTTAAAAATAGTTGGCCAGCGTTTGCCAAGCCATGTGCACTTAGGTCTTAGGCACCTAGAAGCGCAAGAACACTATATGGCTGCATCGTCCATAATGCAGTTTTCCCTTCCAGAACACTCATGGGTGCACATCAGATGTCGTGAGACTCAGTTCCGGGGAATAGTCAAAGGGGTTTACGGAATAGCATGTCATTTGCGTTGATTCGAGCGTCACTGCAGGCCTCATTTGTATTACAAATTCCTGGCACGACGTTGCCCAATAGATGTTACCATGCCAATAGGAGGTCTAAGCACAGGTCATCGTACGGCTACCAGTTAAGCGGCTGCAGTACATCCGAATGTGATTGCAATGCACCCACTTTTCCATCTGTAAAAGCAATGCCCACGCACACGTTTTTTTTTTTCGCTCTCTCTTTCTTTCGGTAAAGAGACCAAGATGCAATGAGTGAGCCATGAGGTCACTTTCCTTTTAGAGGAGCTCCGAATTGAGGGTGACCTTAGCAGCAGCATTTCCTAACAGGCACTCAAATAACGCTTCCCTCCACACAGACATACCTGGCGCGTGCGAGAGTGGCTGCCTCTACAAAAACTAACGTAAACGGTTGGGAAAGCCTCAAACATTTGATAGCTTATACTCTGCGTAGTTAGTGCTTTAAAGTATATCCGTTTCGGTCACTTTGTACGGATTCATCTGAACGCCTTGTTCTTTTGTCAGTTCTGTCAAGTGGCGGCAAGCAAAAGACAACGCACATTGAACTTCGGGTAAATGAACCCCCTGCGATTACTCAATGCCGCTTCGTTGCACTTCAACATGTCGACTACTCATATACACAGAGCCACTTTGCTGAAAGCACTCCCATCTTGGACATGATGCTACATGCGAAGGGTCCCGCCAACGATGGTAACGAAATCGATTTTTTTTCTTTTTGTCGTAAAGTTTGCATATAATAATAACCGTGTGTCTGTGCATGTTTTCAAGCACTTGGTGCGGGCCGCTCTTCAATTAACCTTTTAAAGTGCCAGCTTTAAGGGCCCTGTTACGCATTTTTTTGTGCATTCACTGTGCATTAGCCGTGCGTTGGACGTGAGCGAGAACTCCCGAAAAAAGTAAATAATAACTAAATTTCGTTAGCAGGTCCAAGATTGCTCGCATTGACGCAACATTTCTCAGGGAAGTTCCTGTAACCAAAAAGGAAAGTAAGTGAGCTGAAAATAAAATTGGCATTTAAATGGAATTCAAAACCAGGGCCTTCAAAATGCCAAATGATCACGAAGGCTCGTTGGTTTGAGCATGTTAGAAGGGGTCGTAGTGAAGGCTTGGTGGTCTTTGACTTAGTAGTCGGAGCGTGTAAAACAGTCAGATACCCTTTAAAGCTATCGCGTTCTACTTCTAAAGGCAAACCTTAAGCGTCGCAGCTGTTAAGAGTTTTCTATTAACGTCTTAGGTAAGCGTATCGGCTTTTTTTGATGCCAACTTGGAGCACTGCGCATGTTTTACTTGGTTGGGGCCGCTGTTCCATGAACTTCTTTGACGCCAACAGGGGTAACTGGGAATCTGCCACTGGGTATGTTCTGCTCTTCAACGGTGAAAAAAAAACAACCTTTAAAATTTATCCCTTGCTCCGCTCATCGAACCCTCGCCGCGCACAGCGCGGGCTGTGAGTGGGACGGGCCCGACTGCATACGCATTTCGGTGTTGGCAATATAGGGTATCACTGCCTCAGTTGAATGCTAATCGAAATAACGTCTACATTCTTCGTGAGATGGGTTCTGTTGTAACTTCTTATATTATGTACGGAGAGGGCAGCTTCAAGTCGAAGTAAGCTTGATCTGCCTTCTTTTTTTTTTTTAGTGGCATCGTGATGTAGTTTCATCTTTTCTTTTCAGACCGTTTTGTGCTCACTCTTCCTATGTTAGGTTATGCATGCCATTCGAAGTCGTTAAGTAATGCGTAACGTTGGCAGTGCCCCGTGGGTGCTTCTGGCGTGAAACTGCAAAGAGTCGGTGTGACACAGAACGTGGCGGCTCGCAAGATTAGTATGCCAAGGCAATGAGCAAAAACAAGTACAGACTACAATAAAAGAAGTTGGTGTTCTATTGTGGACAAGACGGGTGGGGGACAGCGAAGATAAACGCTGGGAAACTGACTCGATGGAACAATATTACATCAAGGGAAAAAAATGACGATAGGCCATCAAACGACGCGGACCAACATATTTCGCAGGCAGGCACGGCCTAAACCCCTTGTGTTGCTAAAGATAAGCGTTTCACAGAGAAATATTCGTGACAGCGAGGCAACGGAAACGAGAAATATACAAACCGATAAGGTTCAAATGAAGGATCAGGATCGAAAGACTAAGGTTATGTAGTAATCAAGATAGAAAGAGGAAAAAAGTAAGCCTCACAATGGTTTCTTCTCGCACCGCAGGCGTGCACTATCCGAAAAACAAGAAGTAAGAACAACTTAAAATAACTGCAAGACATAAGAGCTTTCGTGAGTATGAGAGGGTCTCCGGAAGAAATGGTCTGCGGATAAAAAATAAGCACAGCATAGGGGAAGCTATGCGTACACACTTGTTCAGCAGTGCAGCCATCGAAAGATAACAAATGACGGGATATAAGGCGTGCGTTGAACGACCGGGGAAAAAGGCAGACAGAACTATATACAACGCCGGTACACATCGTATAACGAAAACAAAAGATGAAGGAAAGTGTGAGCTCTAGGCGAGAAGGTAGTGAAAATCACAAAAAAAGAATGAGCAGAGACCAACAAATCGGAAGTGATAACAAGTCAGATGCAGGCTGCATAGAAGAAAGCCACACTATAGTGCCTAGCAGAGCAGACGGTCATCAATACTGGGAATAAAGGATAAGCAGATGGAGAGAAAGAATGAATGCGACAACTAGACACGTTATGGATGGTGTCGCTGTCAAGTATGGAGGTACGGAGCTACTCGTCGGTATATGCAGGCGAGAGAGTTGGAGAGGATAAGCATGGAATTCGGGAGGTAGATTATTGCCTACGACTCTTTGGGACATTTCCCCGTCGCCTCAAGGAAAGTGCCTTGGCTTCTCCCTGCATAGAGAACGCGGTGGAAGTGAATGAGCCTATACGTTCATCGCTTAGTTGAGTGGCTCGTTGGCCCTAGGTCGGAGGACGCCACTGCCAACCTCTAAGAGGTCAGCCGTGAGACGTATATTCTGGAAGGTAGCCTTCTTCCGCCGTAAGCCTCAACCAAAGAAGGGACGATGGGAGAGCATTGAGTCGGAATGAAGAAAACCAGCCTTCAGGACAAGGCCTCCTGCGTATGAAACCGAGACGAAGGGAGCAACGCTTACAAACTGCAGCAACTTCTGAAACCTTTCACGGATGAACAGGTAAATCGTATAAGAAGCACGCATTACACTATACGGAGTCATCAAGTTAGAAACAGATCAATTTCTTCTGTTTGGATAAATCTGAAACTGGTGATAGCTAGGTCGTCTCGGCTTTTTCTACAACGAATAAATTGGTAAACGAGGAAGGCATGAAAGCGCCTGTAAATATTATAAGATGCCATTTTTCTTTTGGCATTGCTTGGTTGCATTTCTTTCCTTTTCGTGAATGTTAGACTATAAGGGTGGCCATACAGTTTGTCCTGCTAACATAGCCGCTTTGCTTTGACACAGGTCAAATACACGAACGTCTTCAGCAGGCCCTTATCCTGGTGTGGAATGGCATAAGAAATAGTGACGTTTTACATTTTGTCACCGTAGAAGCATAGTTTAGGAAATATTGGTCAGCGCAATCTTTCATAGTGACCTGCTGTCTCGTAGCGAGACTGAAGGAATCGGATTAGCCATCCTTCTCTATGTGTTACCGAGAACAAGGTCCTAGCATTTTCAGCTCAGAACAGCAATGGCTTACCGGTGATTTATTAACCAGAATTTCGCCCAGATGATTTCCGTACAAACATGAAACGGAGCTTGTGGCAGAGAGAACAAGTACTGTTCATTTCGTGCACTCCTCGCAAAGTTAGAAAGCTCATACTTATTATCATGCGGGTTCTCGGACATGATATTCTGATGTTTATTACAACTTCAAGCTGAGAAACTTGAATACGGTTATCGTGGATTTATACCGGATGCGAAATATCATTACTGACAGGATGACAATTTCTTCTTTCTTTTTTTTTCGTAGGGCCTTCGCTGTTTAGCCAGGTAATTAACCTATATACAAGACGATGATAGCTTAATATAGGTGCAGATTATTAAACACAGTTGTACATTCATTGTGCTGCAATGCCTGGACTGGCTGAAGTAACCAACACAACGAAATTACGATACTGTAAATGTTGGTGCTATCACCATTTTGGTATCGACATTTTCAAATTACACCGCATTATAAATGTATGGTCTATGCTGAGACTAAGCAAACAGATCTTGCAGAAATATGGAGGATGGAAGAAGCCTGCTAGTAATTATTATTTGTAGTTCGCGTTCACAGCCGATGCAATGCTACAAGCTTTAACCACTGGGGAGCCCGCCTTTCGTCTGCGCGTGTGTGCGTCTGCGCGTGTGTGTGTATGTGTGCGTACGTGTGTTATAGGATTCTATAGTGAGGGACCTTTTCTTACGCAGTATGAACTTTACATTAAGAACATGGAACAGAGAGTGGCCAATTATGGGTTACAGAAACTGCGCACTTTTGTCTAACACCATTGGACTCCATTCCCACACGCACACACACACACACACACACACACACACACACACACAATATATACATATATATATATATATATATATATATATATATATATATTCCCACGGGAGCAGGTATATATGGAAATATATTTACAACCTGTCTACAGCGAGCTGCAGCCCTGCCTACATGGCGGAAAGACAATCTTTCCAATCGTCGTTTTTTTCCCCAGTGGCCAACGGCGTCATTGTCACATAGGTCGCAGTCTCGCGAAAATATCCACATACTCCTTGAATATGCAGTTGGTAGGTAATAACTTGAAATGAGACAATTACATAGCTATGTTTATAAATAACACAACAGATTACATACGTCCAGCATTTCCCACGGCATGCGCCTGCTTGTCGAGAATGCTCAAAGAACTTGCAACGCGTCTGTCTTGCCAACTTCCTTAATTTTAAGCGCTTACGTGCTAATGCCTTACGTCTTGCTTAGTTACTGTTGCTAGTCTACCTCAACTGTTCCTAAAGGCTACGGCCAGGATGGTAGGAAGCGTGTCATAAGCTCTAAATGCTCACCTTATGAGTACTTACTATTTAACGCATATTTCCATCTTGGCATTTTCATATTCACACTTTTGCTATGGGCGGCGAACATCACTGTAGCAAGCTTCTCTTAAACACTGAATGGTCACCTAATGAATTCCTACAGTATGCAAACAATAGTCGTTACTTCTTTTCGGCAGGATTTGCCGCAAGGTACAACTTGATGTATCGCCAACTTCATCGTCATCTTCATCGTGCCAGTGATGTATCGCCAACTTCATCGTCATCTTCATCGTGCCTTCATCGGCCCTGCCATGGTCATCATGACACGTGAGCAGCGGAACACACGGACGCAGGCTGCAATAAAGCTGCGGTGCTTGCGGCGTTATGTCTGATTGATGTCAGTGTTTTTAAGCCTAGTGCGACATATCAGTGGCGACGAGGCTTAGCGTCGCTAGGTGAGAAGACCCGCGTCAGCATGAGTGCTGGACGGCCACCGGAATTCGCCGATGCAGAAGGTACGTTGCCTACGTATCGCGTTCGCTTGGAGGCGTACTTTGAGGCTCATAGCATCGTGGACCCAACGAAGAAGCGAGCGCTGCTCATCGCTTCGCTCACGGACAGTGCAGTGCGTGTGGTGCAGGGCCGGGGTCAACCAAAAAAGGTGAATGAACTGAGCTATGAGGAAGTCGTCGGGTATCTGGAAGATCACTATGCTCCGGAGGTCAACGAGATCGCTGCAAGTTATGCTTTCTTCATGCGTTCGCAACAAGACGGGGAAGCTGCTCAGGACTTCATTGCGGACATTCGACGCCTAGCTGAGAAGTGTAACTTCGGCACGTCATTAGAGCGCATGTTGAGGGATCGAATCGTTTGCGGAGTGCTGGATGAAGACGTTCGGCGCCATTTACTGACGCGACGGAAGCTCACCTTAGAAGAGGCTGAAGACTTTGCTGTCTCGGCACAGAGAGCTGTTGAAAATGCCAGGAGCATGAACTCGGCGCACTCAGAAGTACATTTTGCCCGACAAAAGAGCCATTCCTCGAAGCGACTTCCCAAGCCGGAACAACGTGACGTGTGTGGAAGGTGTGGAGAATCGCATGCTGAGGATGAGTGCAAACACCTTCGCGCGGTGTGCCACCGGTGTGGAAAACGAGGTCATCTACGTCGGATGTGCCTGTCTAGCACAAATAGTGACCGTCGGCAGGGATCTTATCCAGCAAGACAACGGCGCCAGGGTTCGTACGCCATGGCAGCCGGAGAGGACACAAGCTCGGACGACAACGACGCCTTACACACGATTACAGCGGTTCTCCATCACGCAGCCAGTATCCGCAAGGTTAAGCCTATTTACAAGGACATCAGTTGGAATAACGTTCCGCTCACTATGTTGGTGGACACGGGGTCACCTGTAAGCGTCATTCCCGTAACGGTGTTCCGCAAGTACAAGCAGTTCTGGCCTCCGTTGGAGAGTTCACAGTTCAAGATCTCTTGTCTCTTGGGAGAACTTGCAGTTGTCGGCCAGATTAGCATGACCGCTACGTGCGACGGGAAAGATATTCCTGGTACTTTCATAGTGGTCGACAGCTCCGGACCATCTTTGTGCGGCAGAGACACTATCAAGGCATTTAATGAAGTTGGAGTGGCAATGTTGTCGAATGTGGTAGCGAATCTGCAACCGGCTGGAATACAGGCTGTCAGCACAGGTCTGCAACAGCTGCTTCACGAATATGCCGACGTGTTTGCTCCGGGACTCGGCCTGTGCAAAGGACCACCGGTCACATTTCAATTGAAAGAAAACGCGTGTCCACGGTTCTTTAAGGCCCGTACTGTACCATACGCTCTCAGAGATAAGATGTCTGAATCGTTGGATCAGCTGGTCGCGGAAGGCGTTTTGACGCCGGTAAAAACCGCTGAATGGGCAGCCCCTGTGGTACCCGTTTTGAAGGGCGATGGGTCCCTCCGACTGTGTGGAGACTTCCGTATGACTGTGAATGCGGCCACTGTGGTAGAACAATACCCGTTGCCTCGAGTGGACGACATTTTTGCTAGGTTAAACGGTGGCGAAGTATTCACGACCTTGGATTTGCGTCAAGCCTACAACCAGTTGCCATTGGATGAGGAAGCAAAGAAGATAACAGTCCTCAACACCCAGAAGGGTCTTTTTTGTTTTAACAGATTACCGTTTGGCGTAAGTTCTGCTCCAGCCATATTCCAAAGGCGAATGGACGGACTGCTGGGGGATATTCCTGGAGTGCAGGTGTACCTGGATGACATTATCATCGCCGAGAAAAAACATGATTCATCTAGGCTCAAAGCCGTGCTGCAGCGGCTGCGGGAGTATGGTCTCCGACTGAACAAGGGAAAGTGCAAGTTTCGGCAAGACGAAGTCACATTTCTCGGTCATCGTATCGACGCGAAGGGTCTGCGACCGAAGGACGACAATATCAAAGCCGTTGTTGAAGCCCCAAAGCCCACCTCGGTGAGTGAGCTGAAAGCTTTTCTCGGTCTCATAAATTACTATGGCAAGTTCCTGCCCAATCTGGCCACCATGCTAGCTCCGACACATGCTCTCTTATCCAAAGGAGTCAAGTGGCAATGGAGCCAGGAACAGGAGAAAGCATTTCAGCAAGTTAAGCAGGCAATTGTGGCTTCCAAGTTTCTGGCTCACTTCGACCCGGATAAGCCACTGCGGCTGGAGTGCGATGCATCACCAGTAGGCATTGGGGCCGTTTTGTCGCACCGCGTGAATGGTGTTGACTACCCCATCGGATTCCGGTCCAGGACACTTACCAAGAGCGAGCGCAATTACTCGCAGTTAGAAAAAGAAGCTTTGGCACTGGTATTCGGCGTCGCCCGGTTTAAAGACTACCTGTACGGACATCAGTTCGTCTTAGTGACAGACCATAAGCCTCTTACTGGTTTATTCAATCCAGGTAAAGCCATACCACCGATGGCGGCCGCAAGAATACAGCGTTGGGCCTTGTTTCTTGGCAACTACAACTACACATTGCAGTACCGGAAGGGCAGTGACCATTCCAATGCTGATGCCCTCAGTCGGTTGCCCTTGCCAGTAATGGAGGAGCCGCGGGACTTTGCTGCCGACGAGTACGTTTTGTATGCCCACTCTCTTGAGGAAACAGCGCTTTGTGCCCGCGAGGTTGAACATCTGACTAATCGAGACAACAGCCTTCTGCAGGTTAAAAAATGGATTTCCCAGGGATGGCCGTCATATCTTCCGCAGGGCCATGAGCATCTCCGGCCGTACTTCAACAGAAGAACGGAGCTTACAGTCAGCCATAATTTGGTGTACTGGGGACATCGCATTGTTCTACCCCTGGCAGCGGCAAGGCGTGTGTTGCGTCTTTTGCACGAGACACACCCCGGCATGACAGCCATGAAAACCACAGCGAGAACGTTGTTTTGGTATCCGGGACTGGATTCCGACATAGAGCGACTGGTGAACTCATGTTCCACATGTGCGCAGGCTTCAGCAATGCCACCAGCACAGATACCTTTGGCCTGGCCAGCCACCGGGGAAAGGTGGAGCCGGCTGCACGCAGATTTCGCAGGCCCGTTGGACGGACAAATGGTCTTAGTCGTCGTCGACTCGGAAACGAAATGGATGGAAGCCATTCCAATGAAAACTGCCACTTCGCAAACCACGGCCAACGCGCTAAGATCAATATTTGCACGGTTCGGCCTTCCAAAAACCTTTGTTTCTGATAATGGACCACAATTTGTGGGCAAAGTTTTTCGTGAGTTTCTGGCACGGAACAATGTGCAACAACTCACAACAGCCCCTTATCATCCACAGTCGAATGGGTTAGCCGAACGAGCTGTGCGTACGCTCAAGGAAGGACTAAAGAAGAACCCCGGAATAGACCTCAGAATACGCATAGCGCGGGTTTTATGTCGATATCGCTGAACGCCCGTCAAGGATGGGAAGTCGCCGGCGGAACTCTTATTGGGGTACCAAATAAGGACAAAACTGGACTGTATCGCTCCCGATGAAAGGTCACCAGAAATCCAACCACGAGTTGGAGGGTCTCCAGTTCAGGCAGGTGACCCAGTCTGGATGCGCGATTTCTGAACAAGTCGTCGCAGGTGGATACCAGGAGTAGTGCGAGATCAACTGGGGTCCAGAATGGTCACTGTTGATTCCGGGAAAGGAATTCAGCGGCGACACTTGGACCAGGTGAGACGTCAAAGTGTCTCAGACTCTTTCTCGACACAGAGGGTAGCCGTAAACCCTGCAGATAGCACTCCAATCACGTCGCGACATAGTCCGGAAGTGGCCCAGACGGATAGCCCGCCACCGTTACGAAGATCGACCCAACAGCGACGCCTCCTGAACGCTTGGACCTGTAAGAGGGGGAGAAGTGATGTATCGCCAACTTCATCGTCATCTTCATCGTGCCAGTGATGTATCGCCAACTTCATCGTCATCTTCATCGTGCCTTCATCGGCACTGCCATGGTCATCATGACACGTGAGCTGCGGAACACACGGACGCAGGCTGCAATAAAGCTGCGGTGCTTGCGGCGTTATGTCTGATTGATGTCAGTGTTTTTAAGCCTAGTGCGACATATCCCAACTTGCTAATCCTGACTGTTGCCATGGCTAGTAGCGGTTCTGAGCAAGAAGACTAAAAGCGTTCGCCCATTGTCAATGAAGACATCGCTTGAGTAGCCGGGAACCAGAAGAACAACGCCGAATGTAGAATTCTTACCAGTGGTCAGACCGTCACCTATAGGGAGCCTAAATTGACTGTTCTTGAAAATCGCAGGCACTGGCCATATATTACCGTTAGTTCAGTAGAGAGCATATTGGGAGGACCGCGAATTTTAGTCACAGCACTTCTTCAACCACAACAGGTCAACCGAACTGCGCTTAAAGAACTAGGTTGTCCCAAAAGCAATCGACGTTCACCAAACACCTTTTCCATTCACTCGACTTTCGCACTTAACTATTTACGCGAACAAGTGGAAGCCTTTCAGCTTGCCCTGCATTGGAAGTTTGCCTCAGCCGCAAATAGAGACATTCTGAGCAAAAAAAGAGTAACCTAGCAGAAAACTTCTATGTCGCCTACGCTGTAGCAGACATTTCTCACTCATGTCCAGTGGCCTCAGCAAAAGTTTACGGCAGCTCAATATGTAAATTACCAGGTTTAACGTAGAAGTGCTCCCTGCAGACAACCTCCAAACAGCTTTCTTCGCTCCGTCTGAAAATAGCGGCCTCCTTTACACGATCTAAACTTCGAGGTTCTGAGTGGAAATTTAGCCGCGTTGCCATTAGCGTCGCCATGAATGACTGCACAATTCACGGACAAATTACCATGGCCAGATTCTTGTGTATCTCACAATATACGCTAATATAGTAAAATCTTCATGGTTCAGACAAACTAGAAAACTACGAAACTGCGCTGAGTTATTGGCATCAGCGCGGTAGTTGCCAGGGCCTAACTTAATTTTTACAGTGAAGTTCTGAGACACGCAATTTCATTCATCCGTCAGTTCGTTCTTTATCTATTTATTTATTTATTTTATTTATTTTATTTATCTTATTTCTTTGGTTCGTTCTTTGTTTGTTTGATTTTCGTTTGAGCCTTATTATATAACTTCACCGCTTCGGAAGACTCACAATCATGCTCACAATCAGGTCGCTTCGGTACAGGAGGTCAAGAGACTCCGACCTAGCACAAAAAAAGCTGACGTCCTTGAGGACATGCTCAACAAACTCTCTGACAAAATGGAGAAAATGTTCGAGATGCTGGTGGCGCGCATTAGTGACAGCGAGGCAGAGAGGAAGGCGCAGGCCCTAAAGTACGACAGGCGGCTCGCAGAGCTGGAGAAGAAGCTCTCGTAAAGATGGCGGGCACCAAAAAGGGAAGACTCGTCATCTGGCAGTGGAACTGCCGCAGCTTCTCAAACAAAAAAGCAACAATGACACAACACATTAAATTGACCGCAAAAAGACAAAAGCCCGACGTAATCATTCTCCAGGAAACATTCGACCACGCCAAAATTGCCGGGTACGCCACCCACAAACAACGCACAAAAGGGACGGGGAGGGACATAGTCGTGACCACATTAGTCAAAAAAGGACTGGTCGCGATCCCGAGAATTATGAGAAAAATTACGGACATTAGCCACATCCTCATAGAAGTGGTGCCACGCAGCAAGAAGGAGAGCAGCACTTTCGTCCTGAACGTCTACAGCAGCCCGTCCAAAAAGGGCCTAACACACAATTTCGAACATTTAATAAACGAAACGTTGACCATCGCCGGCGACAACAGGCTCGTCATCGGAGGGGACTTCAACGCTCCACACACGCAGTTGGGATATGGACACTCGTCCAAGAAGGGAAAAAATCTGGCCGACCTCATAGAAAAGGCCGGCCTAACCCTTCTCAACGAGCCGGCCTCACACACCAGAGTTGGTGCGGGCCCCCATAGGGACACCACACCAGACCTAACGCTATGCAGGAGAGCCGGGAGAATCACCTGGGAGAACACCTTCGAGGACCTGGGGAGTGATCACAGGATACTCAGCATAGCCCTAGGAGACGCCCGCGTCACGAAGGGAATAAAACATAAGTTCCGGCTAGTAGACTGGGACAAATTCCGCAAAATCAGAGACGAAAAAGAACAGAGACCCATAAGAAACACAGAGGAATGGAACGGAGAGCTGCTACGAGACGTAGAAAAGGCCACGACCAAGATGGAGTGGGACGACTGGGAGGCTCGACGCGAACATGAAGACGACGACAATGGTGGTGGTCACTCTCCGCGGATGGACAGCAGGCTCGCGCACCTCGTACAAGCCAAAAAATCCATCCAGAAACGGCTGCAAGGGCAAAAACACAATAGAAATCTCAGGCGCAAAATCGCGGAACTAAACAAGACCATCGAAGCACACTGCGCCCAGTTATGCAATCAGGATTGGGGCGAGGTATGCGACGCCATGGACGGCAACATCAACACGGGCAAGACGTGGAAGATCCTCAAGCACCTGCTCGACCCGTCGGGAACGAAGACAGCGGCGAAAGCGGAAATGACCAAGCTCAGACACAAGTACAAAGGAAACATCCGTGAAATGGGTGATGAAATCGTCAAGCTCTACCTTGAGAGACCTCCAGCCGTTGAACACCGGAACTACTCGGGCTCTGTCAACGAAGACCTCGACAGAGATTTCTCCCAGCAAGAAATCAAGGCCGTCCTGCAGACCATCAAGACCAAGTCGGCTCCGGGCCCCGACAAAGTGACCAACAAGATGCTCCGGAACCTGGACGACCAGGCAACGAGCCGCTTGACAGACTACATCAACGAGTGCTGGCGGAATGGCGAGATACCCGACGAATGGAAGAGGTCCGACGTGATCCTCATACCGAAGCCAGGTAAACCCTTAGAAATACAGAACATGCGGCCGATCTCTCTCACTTCCTGCGTTGGTAAAGTGATGGAGCACGCTTGCCTGAGTAGAGTTAACGGCTACCTGGAGTCAAACGACCTGTACCACAGCAACACGATTGGCTTCAGAAGAGGGCTCTCTACACAAGACGCCATGATACAACTAAAGGAGCAAGTCATAGATACCACGGGGCGGGGCTTGAGGGCAATACTTGGACTTGATCTAAAGAAGGCCTTCGACAGGGTCAAGCACACGGCCATACTCGACAGAATCGTGCAACTCGGCCTGGGCGAACGAACGTATAATTTAATCCGAAATTTCCTTACGGGAAGAACAGCCAGAATCAGACTGGACGAGGAGGAGAGTATCCAGGTGGACATGGGCAGCGCTGGCACGCCGCAAGGGTCCGTCGTGTCACCGATGCTCTTCAACCTCGTCATGATTGGACTATCGGAAAAACTGGACCGAATAGAAGGCATTAATCACACCGTTTATGCAGACGACATTACGATTTGGACCACGAAAGACGCAAGCGAGGGCGATATGGAGAACAGACTTCAAGGGGCGGTGGAGGCAATCGAAAATCACCTAGAGGGCACCGGACTTGAATGCTCGCCGGAAAAATCGGAACTGCTGCTCTACCGCCCCAGGAGGTTCGGCAAACCGTCCAGGGACGTAGCGGAACTACACAAAAGGGGAATCAGATTAACCACGAGGAAAGGCACGGAGATACCCATGGTCCAAAAGATTAGAGTTCTGGGTCTCTGGATCGAAGCCAGGGGAACAAACACGGACATTATAACACGCCTGGAAAAGAAAGTCACGGGGGCCATTCGGCTAATACAGAGAGTCTCCAACAACAGGAGGGGCATTAAAGAAAGAAACGTTGTGCGGCTCGTTCAGGCCTTCGCGATCAGCCACGTCGCGTACGTGGCGGCATTCGTCCACTGGAACAAGGCCGAGAAAGACAGGATCGACGCGCTCATTAGAAAAGCGTACAGAACAGCACTGGGTCTCCCCCGATACACAAGAAACGAAAGGTTACTACAACTCGGAGTGCATAACACGCTGGAGGAGATCGCAGAAGCACAGAGAATAGCGCAACTCGAAAGACTCTCCGGAACCAAGGCGGGCAGAGAAATCATGGAAAAGATCGGCATAAACTACCACGGAATGAACGGCCTCAAGATGCAGATTCACCCAGACGTCCGAGCCGCAATCAACACGGAAAATATCCCGAAGAACATGCACCCCGTGCACAATGTCGAGAGAAGAAAATGCCGCACGAAAACGATTCTCAAAAACCACGGCGCGTGGGAGGGGGTGCTCTTCGTAGACGCCGCGCGGTACCCCCGACACAGGGACGACAATGGTGGTGTCGGCGCTGACAAAGGTAACTCCCTCTTCGCAATGGCGGTCGTATGCACGAAAGGAAAGACCGTGACTGCGGGCTCCGTAAGGACTAGATCGTCGGAGGCAGCGGAAGAAACGGCAATCGCATTGGCTATAATCAGCGGTCGGCAATACAGAACAATAATCAGCGACTCCAAGACGGCAATTAGGAATTTCACAAAGGGCTGGGTCTCCACCGAGGCGGCCAAAATCCTGAACCACAGAGCAGAAGACTTTAAGAACGGCACAATTACACCCAAATACCTCAAATGGATCCCGGCACATATGGGAGAAGTTACCATGAATGCCCCTCCCAACCTCAACGAGGAGGCCCACCGAGTCGCGCGAAAACTAACCCACCGCGGCACGCACAGTGACGGCCCAACACCCCGCAACCCCCGGGGAAGGGAGAAGGATTGCGGCGGAGGCGATGGAGAAGACGGAGGAGGCGACGACGACGAAGAAGCGATAAAAGACGACAGGGACAGACTGGTCACGTACCACGACATACTGACACACTACACGAAACAAAGAGAAGCATACCCACAACCCCACAAACAACTCGACAGGTCTCAAGAAACAGATTGGAGAAGATTGCAAACCAGAACGTTCCAAAACCCAGTACACTTAAACAGAATAAATTCAACACAATATCCAGACGCAAGCTGCAAGCTCTGCAAACATGAACACGCAGACATGGCACACATCTTGTGGAAGTGCACACAGATCAGTTCAGTATACGTAGAGGACAAGATAGAACCGGACCTTCTCGAGGAGCGATGGCTAAGCGCTCTGACTAGCTCAGAACTACACGACCAATTATGGGCTATCCAGCGGGCCCGGGCAGCGGTGGAAAGGCTATGCCTCACCGCACACAATGCCCGGGTGGCCTGAGCCCGGGCTGGCAACCTCGCAGGTCCTTTTTCCATTAAAGTTTTTTCCGTCCGTCCGTCATGCCTGACACTCTGGCCAGTTTGAATTTCGAGCCTTGAATTTCAGCCTTGCGACTTGGCTTCATCGTTTTGGAATACTGACTATCAGGGCGCAACACCTAAAATTCTTGCTAGTATTAAGAAGTTTGCTAACAGCATCGTGCATCGCATATATCGTCCCACGTCTCGGTATTCCTTCTGTGCACTTTGTGCGTGATGCCACCAGTCGGTAAACTTTTCTAGGTTGCCTTTCGCGACCGCTAATTTCACACGGCACGTACGTCATTGTAAATGATCGTTGTACAGTTCCTTACATTGACGAGAGTGCTGTCTGCGTGCAGCCTAATTGCAATGCAAGCGAAACACGTGACAACGTTCTGATAGCGCGCACGGCGTACCGCATTGAAAGAAATCGCTTATGGGAAGTGCTGAATTTTCTTGATGTGTGCAACCTACCTCAGTATGATGTACTCTTGAAGTCTCCTGGACCAAGACGGTTGCATGTGAAAGTGTGCGACCTTATATTGAATAAGTTCTGGATGCCCATGACAGAACGTATCTGCAGCATTTGGTATGCGTAACGTACTTCCTTAATCCTGCGCTACGCACGCTTCCGCTGTGAGCTTCTACATTTCGACCCCTTCCCCTACTTCTGTTTCTTTTTCTTTACGTATCTCTCCACGGAAATAAATATTCTTTACCCACTTTTCCAATAAAATGTGAGGCTACCGCTGTACTCTTTGGTTTCTAGTGGCTGCCAGTGCCCCCTACTCGTCTTGCAGACTGATATCCTATAATGCCGCAGTTGACCAACTCACAACAGGTACAAGTTACTTGCGTCACACTTGCCCTCGGGGGTGCGATCCAAGATTGTTGTTCGAAGCGCGCGATCACTTTGCGTTCAGTTTCGCCGCACGCGATTGGCCGAGGCCGCGCCGAGTCGTCAGCCACCGGGCGTGGCTGACAACTCGTCCACGTTATTGAGACGCACGCGAAGTGATCCGTAATAGAGGTCATTGAAGCATATCGCATTAAGGAAATGGGGATGGCTGTGTCAGCCAGCGGTCAATTCTATTTTCATTATGCAAAGTTGCTTTTTTTGATAAAAAATGACAGATGCCTTTGTGCCTTAGATTTAAAGATGTGGTTGTGCACGTGCCTTGGTTGTGATTGAAGGCAGTCGTGTTTCGGTCTTGATATCTCGCGTTGCATTCTGGTTTTCAATGATAGTGGCTTCGTGGTGACGTGCATTCATTCTGTATATAAGAACTCCTTTTTCTAAATAAAATTTACAGTTGCTAGTATCACTTTGTGCCGCGTTCTTCCTAAGTCTCCGTTTTAGCAGCGTTTTTTTTTTTTTCATAATGAACATTCACCAGTTCGCCACACTGAGGGTTATTCTAAATTGATTTATGGTCTATGGTATATAACATTCTTTGTACACTCACCACCTGCGCAGTGGGGTCTTTAAGTAAATAAAGGGAAAGTAACACGAAAGTAAAAAACCGTGGCTGGCTATTAGTCCTTCTAGGGCAGCTACATTTCGAACGCTTCGGAATGCATTGCAAGGCGAATCTGTAAGGCTCGTTCGCTCCTGTAGAGCGTGCTCTTGCTGTAAGACAACAATGCACTGTAACAAAAACAACTTATAAAACTTGTTTTGAGATTCGAAAATTTGTGGCTTCCTTTTGCCCTTTCCCCGGTTTTCGTCGCCAAGCAGCGGCCGTCGGATATCTTATGTAATACTCCCTCGGGGGTCCTTAAGAAACCAAGTTCCTACGCTATGCGGAAACACAAAGCCAAAGTCAAGTGGATGCACAGCGTGAGAGGTATACCCAAGGATGTGACAATGACGAAATGCGATGCAACATACTTGTCTAGGGAATAATATGGATGAGAGGTGTATGCAAACTGCTACCGATGATCACGCTTATCGTCACTTCTTTTAAAGGAACACGCGCATACTTGTCTCTCTAGTTGAGCGTGCAGACCACTTTCTCATATCGTGTATTGTCCATCCAGACTACCAAGCGATTCTTCAGACAAGGAAAAAGTCTTTAAGAGTGCGCAAACCCAAGATCGAAGGAAGAAGGCTACAGGACATAGCGCACAAGAAGAACGAAGCCCCTTCCCTTTCTTTTACATTTTACACGCTAAAGAAGCATTTTTATTGTTTAAACACTGTGTTACCAACCGGTCCAAGCATCCACGCTTTTAGCTAGCTACTCATACATTACAACTTCTAGAAAGCAAAGCATTCTCACATTTTATTTACTAACTTCTGCCTCTTATACAAGTACGCTTAAATTCCTGCATACGATGTATTTTGCACATGCAGGATTCATTCCAGCATAACTAGGCTTGTAATCTTGCGGATATATCTACCCAATTATAATACGTAAGAACACCGAGAAAATTCCAGAACAAGCGCGCATCCAAAATTGAACGCTCACTCCTTAACGTTATACTAAAAAATATTCGGCACGTTCGAAAGGTAACCTAGCTGAGAGTACGTTGTCTCTCTCTCTCTCTCTCTGAGCGCATTCACGTGTACCCAAAGATAAATGGGTTGGTTGCGTGAGTAGGGTCGGTCGGTCCACAATACATCTGCATGGCACTCATTGCTAACTCTCAACTACGATAACACTACCGTCCTGGTATTTAGAACACCCTCAGGTAAGGTCTCACTCTTTCTAATATTGGTATTTAAAGCGATACATTGCTGAAAGTCGTTCACGAAACTGTGAACGCAGCAAAAAATCATGCTTCATAACTTGAATCCATGCGGACTCAGATGCCCAAGTTCTCGAGTTGTGATAAGAGTCCAAGTAATGAGTGAGCTCTCGCGTGTAGAGCACCTTAGCTAATAAAACGCTGCGCTAAGAGGAAAATGACATCTTCCTTGATGGATAGGAAAACTTCGTTGTAACTTTCTCTGTACGCGTTCATTATGATTCACCATCGTTTCAAATAAAGTAATGGCATTATTGTTCTGCAGGTCACGACCACTTGGTTTTCCGTTGCTAGCTGTGAGAAAAAAAAAGAAACTTCAGGTCCTGCATGTGCATGTAGCCTACTCTCTCTAAATTTCTCCCGCGTGTAATTCATTCTTGGGAAAAGTAGCGTTTCTGACACGAGTAATATTGTAGAAATCTGAAGACGGCAAACACATACCACCTTAATCATTTTCTGCGATCCTTTATTGGAGCTTTACGCCTGCCTAGTTACTGCAAGGCGAGTACCTCAATTATCAACGATCCATCCTGACGTCTTTTTTTTGCGTTTTCTTTTCTACCACAGATCTTAACACATCGAGACAGGCTGTTGGATTCCTATGGCGTACCTTTCTCCCAAGCACCTTAAAGTCAGAATGTGTCTGGACACATCGAGATGTTGCTTTATGTATAACAGCCGACATGATCGTGGTCATGACGAAACGAAGCAAAATTAATATTCTTTCTGTGCATGCAGTTTTGAATGACATCTTTTATTTCGAGTCCCAATGAGCGCTATTTATGAGTGAAGTAAAAGTGAAGAATGTGGTATCATTAAGCGAAAACGGGGCCAGAATTGCTAATACACGCTATTCCTGTATGTATATGTGTATATATATATATATATATATATATATATATATAAGAATAGCGCTTACCTTTCCGCTATACTGGTAGAGACCACGCTTTAACCGAGTGCTTCGAGATTCTGAGTTATCCAACACCAAAACGATACCAGCTCCTGACTATAGAAAGTCCTTGATAGCATCTTCAGGGATCTTGTGTGCCTATTTATGCCCACACAGAGGACTACAATAAAGGTACTACGAAGTTAAGATGGACCTGATGGCCGCGTAATCAAAATAGAACGGGAAGCAGTAGGCCTGACATTAGTCATTAATGACATGCAATAACTATTAGAAATAATGCTGTAACTGATGAGATCTGTCTGTTATACATATATATACACACATCTCCGGTGACCGTTTTTTACTCGCTAACGAATGTTAAACGCTATCGCTCAGTGCCGAGCGCGCCTGCATGTCTCGTAAGATTCTCGAATGTTATCGATGGTTTTTACAGTGAAGCTGTATACTTCTACCGCCCAAGGAAATTTTTCTGTCGTTATGGTCAGCAAAAACTCCCCGGAGACGATGCCGGCCCGACCCGCGGCGGAGGCGAAGCAGGCGTTAAGCACTCCCCTTGCATGGGCCGATCCCGAAGATAGCGCAATCCCAGGCCGACCCTCGGCGGAGGGGCTGTTCGCCACTAAGGGGCCCACATACACAGCTTCGCTGGTCATCCTTCTTCACAGAGTGGAAGGACACAGATTTTTTTAGTTGTCTATTGTTACCGGACCTTGTATTATCTGATTGAATGCGGGAGGTGAATTCTGGAGTATTTTCTGGAAGGCACGCGGCCACAGTGATTACGCTCGAACCTACGACGAGTCACGTATGCAAGCCGACGTGCTTGATTCGGAGATCAGATTTCGACGATCGCCGACTGTGCTCAGCGCTATCATTGTGCTTAACGTGTCACTTGCTCTTGCGGGCAGAAGTTCGCCCAATCAAAAGTTGGTTTCGTGATTAACAGTTTTGTCTATACTGCGTTCTTCAACGTCCCTACTACGCGACGATATGTATACAGAGCGAAATTGTTCGTTAGACTTCACACACAGACTTTTTTTCGCTTTGACACTCTTAATGGTCACGCATTAAATATTATGGACTAAACCCGAGAATAGGTCTAGCATCCTTGGGGAAGTGGTTAGTTGTGGAATTATTTTACACTATGTATTATGGTTTGCGCTCCCTTTAGCTCCATGACTTAATCGTATGCGGGAGCCAAGTGGTACTTCGAGCCCTATTTTCTCGAGGACAAGTTGGGAAAACAGTGCAGCATCTGGGACGAGATGCGCTTGGTATCTTGGTATCTGGGTATTTGAAAACGGCTTCCAGTAAACGCGGTTTGTTTGTGCTCATCTCTCATTGTCTTTCTTTCTCTCCCCCTTCCACTCTTTCTCTTTGTGCCCCACCCCTTCACCCAGTGCAATGTAGCCGTCCGAAATTAGCTCTGGTTAACCTCCCTACCCTTTGTATGTAATCCCTTCACTCTCTCTCTTCCATAACACAAACGGACCTTTCGTGACTCCAGTACATCCTAGCGAATCACAAGGGCTATCGGACTCAACAAGTTCAAAACTAAGATTAGTGGAAAAGTAGCTAAAGTTGACGGTAAAGGCGTAATTAAAGCGAATATATATATATATATATATATATATATATATATATTGACCATAACACTATTGTCCTGTAAAGGGTGCACCATGGTAATTACAGGCACGTTGAGGCAAAGTCGCCGCACAGCACACTTTTGGCAAATGAAGCGAGTCTGCTTAGACTGAGCAGGGCTTGCAGGAGGTGATGGTGACTGGAAGGTGACTTTGCCAGCGCCCACAAGAAGCTATAATTAGTTGTAGAGTACGCAAAATTATGGGTATACGAGCGCTATCAATGCCAATATAATTACATGGCGTTACACACCGCACTGTGCCCAGAAGCTCCCCACCTTGTCCCTTGGTCAAAAGAAGGAGCGAGTCAGCCAAGTATCGACGCTAAGACAAGGTCGACACAATCTCGCTGGAAATACTATATGAGTAAGATATTAAATGAGGGAATAATGAGCTCGAAAAATAGACGGAGAAAGACGGAATACAGATATATATCCAGCATTTAGAGTGAAATCATTTGAACCATGCCGAACGTCGACCTTGTCTTCGTTATAGTCGGTACTTGGTTGACACTTCCTTTTTTTCTGTGCAGGGCAGAAGCAACGCTTCATTCAGCGATTTATCATTGCCTCTTTCTAGCATCAGCTTTCTTCCTACGCCTGAATATGTCCTAGTCTTACCAATTTTTCCGAGCAACAGAAGGCTTAAGGCATCACTTTTGGTGCACATCAAATTTTGGCATTTTACGTGCCAAAGCGACCATTTGATTAGAAAGCACGCCGTAGTGGCGCACTCCAGATTAATTTTAACCTCCAGGGGATCTTTAACGAGCTTCGTATGCACTACACACGGGCGTTCTTTACATTACGCCCCTATCGAAGTGCGGCTGCCGGGGTGGGGATTTGATCCCGCGACCTCATTCTTAGCAGTGAAACACCGTAGCTGCTAAGCCACCATGTCGGGTCCCTTACTGCACGTTCTTACTGTCAGCAGGGAGGATAGGTCACCCTTTCAGGTCAGGGAGGAATATCAGGGAAGTTCGTGGTTGGGCTTTCTTTTTCAGACGCATTTCAGAAACAAAAGCGGATTGCTCTCCTAATTTACACAGCTGACAAATTTCTCGATGAGTCATTTGACGCGTGTTCACTCCGGTGCGCAGCATCACCCCGTTTTCCTTCACTACAAGGTAGCGTGGCTTACTGGACACTGCAGAGATTGGGAAATGAGAAGCGTTTTCGGTGGTCCATACGAAAAAGGGGAAGTATATATATATATATATATATATATATATATATATATATATATATATATATATATATATATATACAGTGGGAAGCCAGTGGGGAGGAGCAGCACTGTCCAGCGCGAGCTTGGCTGGTCGAGCGGGTGCGACGGGCGGTGGGGGCTGCTGGACTTCTGGACTGATGAGTCTGTTCAGTGGCGAGTGAAGACCGATTTCTCCGCCCGATGCCGTATCTCATAAAGGTGTCGTAAAGTTTAATATTACTACTACTACTAGTACTTCCTCGAAGAGGAAGTACGTGGGTCGAGTGAGCTCCAGAACAATACTTTGTAATATGGTGAACTTGGTTTCAGTGTTGGATCCGGCAACTTTATAGAGGTATGACGTCATGCTGACGCATTTCTGTCGCATTTGCCGCTGAAGTGCCACTGAATTTTTTTTTCTGGGTATTTTGGCCTGAGCTATCACGAACACAAGGCTTCGCTTCAAAAGCAAAGCTTCTATGAACCTTCGCTAGCAACGCCCTTAATTGAGAATTAATAATGTGTTCTGGTTAATGCCACGTTCGAGGAAATATTCCGTGTACGCTATAAAGATAATGAATTAATGACATGGTTCATATTTCTCTGTTGGCTTGAAGAGGGCTGATTTTCGGCTATTTTGTTGGCTAACTGTCTACGTAAAAACTTATCTCCCAATATCGTCATTCTCATTTTCGGATTTTCGTGTGTCAAGCCAGAACTCCGTTGGACTGGATTGTGTATAAAATATTCAGACTTATTCGCTAGTGGGAGCTTCTAATTTCCACCACTAACACCCTTATTACCTTTAGAGTTTTCATAGAACATTCGCTTAGAAAATTTTTTTGGGAATTAAGAAAAAATGCTTACGATGGCATAACGCTTGCTCCATTGGGCTTCTCTATAATGGCCTGTGCTCTGAGTACTTTCGCTGCGTGGCATTTATACCTTTATATTTTTGCCTGAGAATCATGCAGACTTGATTAACCAGAATGTATGGCCGCATGACTGGGTGCTTAGATCAAGACGCAAATTTAGGCATAAATTAAGGCTATTGGATAAGCAAACACTAATGCGATGCTCTGCGATGTTAGACTAATATAGTTAACTGAGAAACTTCTCCTGTGGCTAGGTTTTGCTTAGCCCCAAACTATTATTTTCACGTTGGCCGTACAGTTAAGAACAAATTAAATTACTGAGAACGTTAGCATTGCTCTTAGCCTAACGTGACTACACCCAAGTACTAGAAAGACTGTGCCGAGATAGTGACAGAAATATAAAGGGCACAAGATAGAAAACTGAAAGAGCTTTTTTTGTTCTGCGTTGTGATATGGATCGAGCACGAGTGAAACTTAGGCATCATGGGCTTCATACCCAGACTAAATGATATTAGGACCTCTTAGGAACGCGGGAGAATAGCAGCATGAGTGCGGTTTAGGTAACTTCTTTCCTTGATTGTTCGCGTGATCTTAATCAGAGAAGCTCCTTTATCTGCTCTTTCACACAAATCTGATTAGTGGTAGAACAATAATTGCTTCTCTTCCTTATCTTTTTGTTCCAGTGCCAGCGCCTGCCAACAAGACCGAAAAATATATTAAGACTAGAAAAAAAGCTTTTACTGGGAATGTACGAGGGAGAGCGCTAATGGTTCAATGCCGTAATTGCACTAAATTGCGCTAAATTATAGTAAATACACTAATTGGTAAAATAATGTTTAAGAATTTCGAGTATGCTCCAAAGCCTCAGTTTATGTTGCTTCTATCAAACTCGTCGAATGAAAGGCGATCCGTTTGGGCAGAACCAACGGTCTCTAGAAACGAATGCCTTATCGGAGGGACAGTTCATGCGATACCTTACTTAATATAATGAGACGCACTTGCCTCCGTCGCACGTAGAATGTGCTGGCCTCGCTGGAAATAATTAACGATACAGGGAACTTAAAACTTCAAAAAACCCACAAACAGAACAGACCTTAAAGAAGCAATTTTGACATGAAATTTGAGATTGTCTGCGACTTCGCCTAAGGTGTTGGCTGCGCGCTTTTAACGGCGGCACGTAGTTCAATGTGGCTCATGTTTTAAAAGCAATGTTTGTGTATGACGTCAGATCCAATCTCGCTATCAAAGCGCAGTCTATATTTGGGGCTTGTTGTAGAGGAAGATCGAGGCATTCACGTCCATTCTTACAGCTGGAGCGCCAACCGTGTATCGCACGCATAAATAATATGTGTATCATAATAGAGTAGGGTGGCTGCTTGAGCTCGTTGATGAAACATTCCTTAGACAAGGAAAATCCTTAATAGGGCTCAAAACTCGGGAAAGAATGGGAGAAGGCAATATTACCATGACGTAATGCGCGTAGCCTAGGCAAACTGGCAGCCATTACTTTTCTTCTTTCCTAAAATGTTTTGTCATAAATCTATTTCTGCTGCCATACTTGGAGTAATGTGACTATTTACCTTGAAACTTTCAAGAACGAGCTGTCTGGGCCCGTTCTTTGTGTAATGCACAGATAAAATCCTCCGGTGGGTAGCCAGAGGTGAATTCTGCGCACTAGAAACTCGATTTTCGCTGAAGTACGTGTTATATATTGAAATCGTAAGATTGTATCCCTTCGCTGGGAAAGCGTTCCTCGCTGTCACTACTTTGCCTTAAGAAAAATTTGTGCCCATTGTTTTAAAAAGTTAGCGCACGGAATTTCTCCTCCTAAGACAAGGTCCCACCCAAGCGGTTGTGATGCGGAGTAAATCTTCAGTGAAATGGTTGGGCGCATCGAAAAAAAACCTCTAACGAACGAAAAGCATTGTGACCTCAGGCATCAAAAGGTGACTCACTCTCTTTCTTACTTGCCAAAAACCCTGTGCCTCGTTTGTATATGTAACGTAAACTGGTGATGATGTTAATCGTTTACAGGAAAGATTTCAGCCATTAGTAGACAAGAGGCAAAGAGAAACCATTAGGAAAAAAAATACGTTTGAAGACGATTCAACCTGAACTTTAATATGATCAAAAACAATGTTTACCTTAACGAGTTGGGGAAGAGAATTGAGCAGGGTTACTGCACAAGAAATGCCATCACGTCCCCCATGCATGCGCGATGGCTGTGGGAGGGCGTCGGACCGGTTCAATCATTTTGACATCGCAATCATAGGGATCGACCAGCATTTTGATACTTCACTGCGGCCGGGATCGGCCCGCCTATTTACGCAGCACTATTTTCAGGATCGGCCTACAAAAAGAAGCTAGAAACGCGTATACCCAAAACAGAAATCTGGGCACAACTCGCTAAAAAAAAAAAAGTTCTTTAAGACAAATCCGTTTTAAAGCTACATGTTATGGCAAGGAAATGGAAATGAAACAAACAACAATAAGTTGATACTAACTACTACGGCAAGTGTCGCCGACGTCTCATCTGCAAACTAATCCCGCTGTGTATAGTTACGTGCATTACCATCTTGACACGTGTTGACACAAATGCGTGGCAGAGAAACCCGTTTCACACCACGAATGTTGCTGGATGCAAGATCCAATTAACCATCATGGTTGGGCTTTAGCGTGGACTCGAGTCGGTTGCGCGGGCTCATCCCACAAATACCTCGCTCTAACTGGGCACAAGACAAGCCATCCGCGCATTCTTAGACTCATCGTCGTGTGTGCGTTCTCAAGCTCCTGGTGACATCTAACATTACATGCTAAAGTGTCGCGAATTCGACGCGGGACGTAAGGAATTGGCAGATGAACGCAAGCGCAAGACGGCATCACACTCAAATGCAAGTGATCTTTTATTTTTGCGAGGGCATTATATAGTTAGGAGGCACGTGCCTCGGCGTCTTCATTGAGAGCGAAGCTGTCTATGGCTTGGGTTCTGTGCGTTTTTCGCGTCCGTCAATAAATCTGTGCGAGCGAAAACTGCCACCACCAGCAATGGCTCGTGCCACTGCTCGCGCGTTCACCTTCTTATGCAGCTGGTGTCACTGCTGCTCATCATTCCTTCCATAGTTCAGCATTGGAGTTCACGAAATTTATGTAATGGCGGCTCGGTGTGTTTTCTCGGAAGAAGCTGAGCGCGCGGAAAGGTTATTTACGGGGAAGTGCAGGCGTAATGAACTTACGTCCCAAATGTTTCGAGCAAGCTGGCGAGAAGGCTGTTTCTCATACCGGCCTCCGTTGGAACTCAATTAGCCCTGCGCAACTCAACCACCGCAAATCGAGCTGTAGACTCGGCGCGGTGCCCCCGCGGATGCGATTCGCAAACACTCAGGGGGCGGCGGGCTGCTGTCATAGCAGGAAACCAGCGGAAAGACCAGTCGGGCCCGAGGAAAATGAACTTACTCGAGAACGCTGGCTTCGGCTCGGCCACGTTACCTCAGCCACTGGTCATCAAAGTGCCCCCCCGCGTACTGGATGTATATTCCTCCGCATGTCTCGCGTGTACGAAGTGGCGCGCACGCGACAAACACAATCAGACACTTAACGCGCGTTTGCTTGCATCGCGCTATCAAGTCAATTTGCGAGCGTTTCCTGGAGAAGGAAGTTGGGAAGCAAAGTTTTGGCCATCGCGCGACGTAATTACCGGCGTCTCTGTGCGAACGTGTTTATTTATTTATTTATTTATTTATTTATTTATTTATTTATTTACGTATGAGGCAAGCACGATGTGAATTCCTAGTGGTGTGTGGCAGGCACACTTTTTCGGAACCCCCTGGTGGCGCCCTATCGCAACGGTTAATTTTGTCGACACCGCCTGACCATACATATTGTCACGTGGCAGTGACGGTTGAGAAGGCAGCAAAACTGTGACTAACGAAACTAGCGTTTTATTGGGCGAACTTGTGCCCTCAAAAACAGGCTACACTCGAAGAACAACGGTAGCGGCGAACACACTCGGCGATCGTCGAAAATCTGATCAGCGGGTCAAGCGCGTCGGCTTTTATACAGCAGTCGTCGAATGTTCCAGACTAATCGTTGGGACCCGCATGCCTTCCACAAAGTTCTACACCATTCGCGTCAGGCGATGAAATCAGATAACACAAGGTTCGGTGACAACAGACAGCGGATAGAAGCATCGATAACTTTCCAGAAACTTCGGATACATGCAGGCGCGTCCCGCGCTGTGCGATAACATTTGTTAAGCGGCGAAACGTGGTCGCCCGATAAAGATAACTACACGTGTCAATATAGTAGCCTTGAAATTTATGGAGTCCTAGTGGCTTGACGCTCAAGGAATCGATGCGTCGGCGTGGTGATCGCGAGCCCGAGCGCCCACTTCACTACCTTTCGGATGAGCGTATTGAGCTTGTCACGATCAGGCTCGGGAGAGAGCTCAGGTGATACGACTAACGACCACCAAGACGGGCCGCCCACATCTTCAGCGAACTCGACTACCTCCAACCGACCACCCAGGATCCATCGGAGTTTACGCCGCTTCCCCGCGAGCTCCGCGACCTGATCACGATCGCACCCATTCCGCCAAACGTACCTCCGGAACACAATTGAGGTAGGCGCCCGGCCCGGGCGACCGCATTCCTCGAACGCGTAGATAAGAAAGGGGACGACGTCGCGTTCGTGGACGCCGCCGCCAACCGATGCAACCGAGCCTTCGCTGTGGCCGCGGTCTCGTCATCGCGGCGGACCCTAAACGCCGCCACGGTATACAAACGCGACCCCGAGGTGGCGGAGCAAGTGGCCATAGTCCCGGCAATGCTCGACGACAAGCGAGAGGTAATATTCGGCGACTCGAGAGCGACCATCAAAGCGTTCCAGAGAGGAGTCGTCTCCGACCAGGCGTTACGCGTCCTCCGCGGATGCGTCTTCCGAGCGCCCTCTCATCGTCATCTGGTTTCCCGCCCACCTCAGTCGGATCCCAGGCGCCTGCACACAACCTCAGCGAGACCGCCCACGACGCTGCTCGCGCGCTTACCAACCGCGCCGTGACCGCCGGGCGACCGCGTCTCCACGAGTTGGGGGCGAGCAGGGACGCCCCAGTAACGTACCACGACATCACAAAACACTTTTACCTGGGACGTCGCCTCTTTCCGCACCCATACCCCAAACTAAACAGGCCGCAGGCGCTAACGCTACACTCGTTACAGACAGTAACACCTGTCCAAACCCCGCCACGTTACACATCGTCTACCCAGACGTCTGCCTCGATGACGCGTGCCCCTCGTACGGGGACACGGCGACACTCCCACACGTGCTCTGGGAATGTAGGAATGCTCCACCCGACTGTACCTCGGACAAGTGGGAGGAGACTCTACGAAGCCCGCTACTACAAGACCAGCACTGGACCGTCCAGCACGCTCGCGCAGCGGCCGCCAGGTGCTCCCTGTAGGTCCCTGCGTGGAAGACGCCCACTTCGCGCTGACGTGCGTCCTGCAGGACATTTAATAAAGTTTATCCAGTCCACTCCTAGTGCGACCCATGTCATATCTCTGCCACTGCCCAACAACATATCAAAGCCATTTTTCACGCAGCCTGGATGTATGCAATCAAAGTTGCATATATATATATATATATATATATATATATATATATATATATATATATATGGCTTGACGAAACCACGCGGCTCCGGTAGCAAACTGAAGAAAATAAGAGTACGACGTACGTTGAATAAGCACAGCATATTGCATTGACGCTTCGGCCGGTGGACCATCCTTTGTAAAACTAACTTTGGGTTTCCTTATAAACCCGCGATACATCAGATAAAGTTGTGCGCAATAATAACAACAAGGAAAACAACATATATATAGTGATACCACTGGCGAAACCGACAACACACACATATAACTATCGCTATCGCTTGTGTTACGGCTATCGGCAGTGGTATCGCTACATTTGTGTTGTTTTTCTTGTTATTATTGCGCACGACTTTGTCAGATGTATCGCGAGTTTATAAGGAAGCGCAAAGGCATGCACATGTTATTTTTGTTACTTTTACAAAGCCTCGTCCACCAGCCGAAACGACAGCGCAATATACCGTGCTTATTCAATGTACGTCGTACTCTTTTTTCTTCATTATATATATATATATATATATAGCTTTGGAGAGCCAGTAAAAGGGGATTTCCGAGGACGCCGTGACCACCCCGAGAGACAGCGAGTTACCGAAAGCAAGTGTTAAGAGAAAACCCGGCACCAGCGCTGAACAGCACGCAGTACGACATGCAGTACACACTTGCGGGTGATATTACTCACTCACATATCGCGATA
The DNA here is from genome assembly GCF_050947875.1 of Dermacentor variabilis. Classification (NCBI taxonomy): domain Eukaryota; kingdom Metazoa; phylum Arthropoda; class Arachnida; order Ixodida; family Ixodidae; genus Dermacentor; species Dermacentor variabilis. Next base: position 28,786,630 of record NC_134575.1, on the reverse strand, counting down.
CAGTGAAAACTTCGCGCTTCACGGTGCTGCAAAATACTTTGAGAGCCTGGGCTTTCTCAACGTGCACCCAACGCACTACAGACGGGCGTTTTGGATTGGATAACAAACAATAAAGGAAACCGAGCAAACGTCACCATCGTACAAACATACACGTTCCGATAAGTCAGAGACAAGACGTATGTGAAGAATACGAGCAACTGCAAGAAATGTGCACCATCTGACAAGTCCCACTAGCATGTTACTGAAGTTATCTTTTTTCGTCGATTCCCTTGTGTGTTCTTTGTGCGTTGCCCCTACGCCTGTACAAAATAAATAAAAACAGCCTAACTTTTGTCTTTAGAGAAAGTCGATGACCTCGTTTTGCTGTCACAGCAGTTCTTTTCCGGTCACCGGAAGTCCACTGATATGAGAGGGCAGTTATACGTATTTTACACTCGTGGTTTTCGAACATTTCGCACCGTTCCACTGCAAAGCCCACAAACAAATCTATAAGACGTGTTAGCAATACTGCCGAGCGGGCCCTGAAAAAAGCTATGGGGCACCCAAGCAATTCTCATAATGCGTAAATGCGAGAGCATTGCTCGTCGCTCCGGGCCCGCTGGCTCTGCCTTTCGCGTTGTCGGGCACTTCGGTGATGAACCTCGTTTCGCTGCAGCAGCTCGTTTCGCACGTTTCGCTGCGTCGAGACGGTCTCGCGCTTCATCGGCAGTTAACTGGCGCCTCCGGCCAGCCTTTGCTGTCTGGCCTGGTGATGTAGACGCGAGCGATGGAACTTCGGACGATGGAGACTCCACGGCGCCGACGGATGGATGGATGGATGGATGGATGTTACAAGCGTCCGCTTTGGAACTGGCGGTGGGTTGCGCCACCAAGCTCTTGCTATTACACTGCCTAATGTCCTACCTAGGTTAAAAAAGAAAAAGACAAACACACTATGAACTCCCACAACCAAATTTTTAGATCCGCTATTGCGAACTTTTATTTTCTACGTTTCCATTTTTGGTCGTTTCGCTACTTTTCTTCCACCAAGCTTCCAAAATCACCTCTTACTAATCTCTATTGCGAACGTGTTTACTTCTTCCCTGCTCTCGCTGAACCCAATGGCTTCAAGGAGGCCAGTGGTGCCTAAATTGACCGCTGGGCAGATTATATGTGCGCGTGCGTGCGTCCGTGTGTGTGCGTGCGTGTGCGTGTGCGTGCGTGTACGTGTGCGTGTGTGTGTGTGTGTGATGACAGCGGCGCCACTATGCGCCATCTAGTGAATCGCCCTTCAGGCAGAGCCCCTCAAAGTGCACAGCCTCGAAGATACTCATCACTGTCACCTGCTAGTTCCCGTTCTGACAAGAAGTCACGTGGGCGGGGATCCCAAGACAACCCGAACCTGCCCGAAGTTTGCAAAATCGAACGCCGGTACAGCTGGCCAAATACAAACATGCTACCAGCATGGCAGCGCCCGGCGAGGCCGGCGCGCGCTCGGCGTAGTCGGCCCATTTAGGCGTTGCCAGCTTGACAATATATAGTTGCGTTCAGGGATACGATCACTTTCGCGCGATTTCGCGCGACTCGGCGCAGGACGCGTACTGGGCCAACCTCGCCTTGCGCGTCCAACAGATGGCCTCCGACGCGGCGGATGACAAGACGCGAAATCGTGATTGTATACTCGAAAGCGATAGCTGGAGGATCCCTTCTCGCAGCGATTACGTCGCCCACCGGCGACATTGATCAGTTGGCGTTGTGTCGTCACAAGACATGAAAAAGCAGGTTATCGGGTACGTCTCATACGCATAAAATTTCCCGCCCACCTGCTTGGGCTTCGATTTCAGAAAGTTTGCTGCGGCTGATGGTGCTTCTCATTTGGACCCCAAGGAGCTGGGGACGCGGCTGGCGCATGAAAATGCACGTCGCCTGTGACCAGCGAAACGTTTCACACGAAAAACAACATTGGTCGCGACCATGAGAGCAATAAGCCAATGTACGTGTGTCTAATGTACCGAGTGCAATCAGTGCATTCTTAGATCAACGGCCTCCAGTCGAACACATATCAGTTTCGAGCTGCCACCTAAGCATACGACGGAGAGAGGGAGCGAAGACGGGCTAGCTGCAAAGCCTACGCGAACTGCAGTAAAAGGAGATATATACATACGCCAGATATGTGAAAAAGAAGGCCACCAGAGAAAGACGAACCCAAAATGTACCGCAATGCGTGAATGAACGTCTACAACTTGCGTGGAACACGATGCAGATAACATGCACGCATGAGAGCGCGGCGCGCTGTTCACCGCCGGGAAGAAGCAATCAGGGGACGCACACATATATACACACACACAAAAGTTTCAAACGGTTCACCACGGCTCGTATCACACCGCTTCGCGATGCGGAACGGAGCGTTAGCAGATAAAAAAATTACGCTAGAAGTAAGGAAATCCGTAGATGACCGTAGACAGTTGGCTGAGCGAGGTAAATGTAAGTCCTCAAGCGCCCGCGTTGCAATCTGTGAAGTCCCCGTAAAGATGGCGGCGAGCGCCCATCGCCTCTTTTAGTCGTCTGCTAGCCAGAGAACTTCCAGAGAGCAGCCAGACCAAAATCGTCCTGGCAGGTTCTGGCAGCCCGCAGGTAGCCAGAACCGTCCAGCGCGAGCAAAACGAACGCCCGGCGGAAGTGCGTCGCGCGGTGGGCGGAGCAACCAGAGAAAAACGAAGACGCTCTGGCTAGCTCTGGCAGCCCGCGGGTAGCCGGAAGTGGAAAATCGAAGAAGCCCGGTGCAATGCGATGGCGGCGCAATGCGACGGTGGCGCCATGCGACGGTGGCGCAGGGATTACCGCGCTGGGCTACGAAGTGGTAGCAGTGCGGTGGCGCAAAGAATCGAATTTTCACCGTAGCCGCTCTCTCTTCAGATGAAAATGACTTCATTTGCGTGCCGTTTTTGGACCTAGGCTTTCTGGTGATGGCTTTCTGATAAAATCGAGCACGCACAATGAGCCAAGTAATGCTCTCGCATTAAAATGACTTGCACGATAAGCACGACAGTCCATCGTAGAATGACGAAACTACCGACAACGTTCACTTTGCTAAAGTATGACAACATTTACGCGAACGCAGCGAAATACGGCGCATTACCGGAGTGCGTTGTTGTTTCACATGACTTTATTGAGCCAAATAACTCCTAGAAAGCGCGGTACTGAAGCTTTACCATTTGTGCTTTGTCGAGTGTTGAACAGTTGTGAGAAGCGCTTGTCCGTCTTTCCTGTTTCCGTGTTTTTATTCGCGCTAAGTTACTACTTCAAATATGGACGACCAACTAGCCCAACGGTCAAATCGTGTAGAGTATTGAACAGCTGGGCTAAAGGGTGTGAGTTTCGATAGGCCCGAATCTGTGTAGAGCTGCTAAAATTTGACATATTCAAGAACTATCGCGCTTGCCCTGGGTAACCCTGAGATTTCGTTTGAATAATGATGCAGCATGATGAGCAATACTAAAGCAGAAAAGTTCCTTAATTATTTTGAAGCTATCTGGTCATTCTTAAGATCTCGGAATTGAATGTAAATATGCGATTGAGACTCGCTTCTAGAACTGACAGATAGCACGAACAGTATTATATATACAACATGTGACATTACGCTGTAGTGATGTTCAGTGTCTGAAAGGCATGGAAGGTGTTCCCAATATCTGATACATATACAGGAGGCAATTTTCGTAATAATGCAGTGATAACATGAAGCCTTTTGACTACAAAGGTACACTTTCTGAAAAGTTTATTCACAATGTGTACAAAACCAATACATTTTTAGATATAAAAGGCGAATGCAGGAACATGACTACGCACGGAGCTAACATACACGTAGCTGATTGGAACACGCATTGAGATAATTCAATGGCACATCAATAACCACTCGGAAAGAAAGGACCTGTGTAGCGAGGCTAGATTACACTGCCGATGGAGCCAATCCAAGAACAAATAGGCACCTATAACACATCAGAAAGAATCATTATACTTGTTCAAGTTATCAGTGAAGTAGGTGTGTATAATAATTCTTTGCCGCTGTGGGCACCAGTGAGTTCGAATATACGCTATATTACATTTCCTACAGGACGCGTGAGTTTTAGTCAAGCATTCCGAAAAGTGCAAGCTACCTCACTTAAGCATTTAGACAACACCAATCTTCCGTACGCATGTTACATACTCATAAACAGCTTAACAAGCACCTCGCACTCGTTCTTTTTTATTAGGTAAAGCTTCAAGGGTACCATATTGCAGAAATTCGGGAATCGTTGGCCTTGTTCGTGATTTGGACGTGCGCTGGACGTGAGCGAAAACTTCCGACGGAAGCGAACAGTTTATAACAGTTCAGAGAATGTTCACATCAATGCAGAATTTGTCAGACAGGTTCCCGTAACTAAAAGAGTATAACTGAGTTGAAAAGAAAATTATTATTTAAGCAGGGACCGAGCCCGGGACATGCGGAATGCGAAACGGCATCGAAGACTGGTTCATTCAAGCGCGTTCGCGGACGTCGTAGTAAATACTTTGGGGTCTTGGGCTTAGTAAAGTATCTTACAGAAGTGGACTGTTTCGTCCATGGAAATTATGAGTACGGTAATTGATAATGCGCTAATTAGACTGAAGTGAATGCTAATGTTGGGGTGGTTCATTGTACTTAAACAAACTAATGTTCGTGTATGTGTGATGTATTAAAAATAAATTATGGGGTTTTACGTGCGAAAAGAACCGTCTGATTATGAGGCACGCCGTAGTGGGGGTCTGTTGTAAGTTCTACCACCTGGGGTTCTTTAACGTGCACCTAAATCTAAGTACAAGGGTGTTTTCGCATTTCACCCCCATTGAAATGCGGCCGCCATTGCCGGGATTCGATCCTGCGACCTCGTGCTTAGCAGCCCAACACTATAGCCGATAAGCAACCACAGCGGGTTGTGTGTGATGTATCGATGAGCAGGTTGTGTTCCAACATGGTAAAGTGTCTTAGAGAAAAGTACTGAAGCCTACATGGTAATTGTACGTCTTCTAATTAGTAATTACGTAATTAAATTGAAGTATATGCGTCTGGTGGTTCATTGAACTTAAATGGCTGGATGCATGTGTATGTGTGATGTATCGATGAGGAAGTTGCGGTTCAGGTATCTCATATCGTTAAGAAGTATGTATGATAATTGGTAAGTTAATTGCAGGTGTTCTGTGAGTCTTCTGAATGCTCATTGATTTTTAATTGGGGTGATAGTGAATATAAAGAAGCATGTCACCTGATTAAGTATACACAAGTATCGCAATAATTAGTAATTGGTGATCGATTTTCAAATGACAATTAGCGATTGGTAGTAGATAACGATCGGTCATTCATTATAAAGAGACTGATGTGCGATGAGATGCAGATCCTTAGCTGCGTCGAGAGCGTGAGATGCAAGCTGTGGTGGTAAATGGGATCATGAACAGCAGTCAGAGAGCCTAAACTGTTATCGCATTCTACTTGAAAGGAGAAGCTTAGTGTCTCTCAAGTTTCTTTTGTTTTTTGTTTTTTTGCCAGAGTAACTTATGCACGCCTCTTATAGCTATCCAGCCAATGAATATATTTTTCCTCATGCACCAGGCGATTTCTTAAAATTCTGCTAACTTGAAATAAAGCTCTTGGATCAAAAAACCATTGTTTACAGCCATCCGTGCCATTTCTCGAGTTGTGATGCGCACCAGAAGAGGTATCTAAAATCCAGGTCAGGCTAGGCCGACATGAGATTGATTATACGTCTCTCAACCCCCTGTCAAAAAAGGATGCGCCAGAGAAAGCTGACGTGTTTGCGGAATGATGCCCCCCCCCCCCCCGAGTCCTTGTGGTAAGCACCTAGTTCCCAGCACAGACATCTTTCTCGCCTTGGCCAATCCACTTCCTGGACTATTCCGAATCCAAGCAACAGTACATTACCGACCAAGACTTGGCCTCTCCAGGACCGCAAGATGCCTCGAGCGGCCAGCCACACGGCAATTTTGCCTGTATTCGCGGGCTTCTTTAACGCACGGAAAAACACTCCTATGCAGAATGTATTGAGCAACAGAAAGCTGCTGCGGGAGTTTCTCATGTTGCTCCACAATCTTCTCATTAACGCTTTTCCTCTACTTATATTATTCGCTTGTTGATAAATTAAGAATAATTATGTAATTAGGCGGAATGAAAAAACCCATCTGGCTACCTCCAAGCAATGGCAAGCAACATTACCTTGATTCTGTCCATGCAACTACGTGGCATTTGCGTGTTTTGAAATATTGGTACATGGTAGTTGGGACACCCTGTATACGTATACAACAACCCTGTATATGACAACCACCGTCGGCAAATTCCAGGAGTGTTCGCATAAAAAAGTACTTTGCTTTCGAAATATGAAGGCTGACTACCTAGCAGTTCAAACTGGTTTGATGAAAGATCGCGTGACAAATTGTAGATCACATGTCAGTCACATTGTTCACAGTGACACTCGTGCAACGGTGTGCCAACTTTGTGTGGACTATTCCCCTTGTGGAAAAGTTGGCTCGAGCCTGATGCTTTCCTCATTCCTCCAATGTTCTCCACTTCAATCCGTCATCTCTTTCAGTGAACACTAGTGTCAGACATGTGAAGCATGGTATCTAGTGGCGCCACTGCGCCGCGGAAGGCACAGAGGAATTTACAGAGCTGTAAAGGCTCCACGAAGTGAGGGATGTGGATCAGAAAGCTAATGGTGTGGCCGATACCCTAGTTGACATTCGGAAGACAAAATGGGCCTGCGCAGGCCATGTGACGCGTAGGCCAGACAACCGGTGGACCATTAGCGATACAGAGCGGGCGCCAAAGGAAGGGAAGCTCAGTGGAGGATGGCAGAAAATTACGTCCGGTGATGAAATTCGGAAATTTGCAGGCGCAACTAAGAATCGTCTAGCGCAGCACAGGAGCAATTGAAGATCGCTGGGACAGGCCTTCCACCTGCAGATGATATAATAATAGGCTTACGATGATGATGATGACGGAATGCTCCAGATAGTGTGCTTACATAAAGCATCCCTCGCCTAAGTTGATGCATAGCTGACAAAAAAACTTAGTGGCGTTTTTCACTTGGTGAACGCGGGTGACGAGACGGTGTACGGGTGATATAGCGCACAAGACGCTGTCGGCCCTCGGTACGCCTAGACTCCTACACTGTCCGCATCGCAGATTGTATCAAGACAGGGCTCGCGCAGCCTAGCCACAGTAAACAGCCGCTGGTGCAAAACGCCCCGCTGTAAACATTCCCTTACGATTTAAGCAGTAACATGCGAAAGCATTCTGGCGCCAACTATGAGGACCTAGCGCTTGATAGGTGCAAGAAATCAACACGCAGGCGCAACGTGGAAGGGAAGCAGGCAAGGAACGCTATCGCTATAGATGCAGTAGCTGAGAGGCGTGCCGGGAGCACTGCTGCTCTGCATACTGAATACGACATCGAAGCGCTGGCAGACATACCTGGCAACATTAAAATTTAGAACATATTGTGCTCAAAGCAAAAAAAAACCGACGATTAGGATACTCGCTCATGCGAGATTTGAGGGCAGCTGTATGCGGTGTTCTTATTTTGCGATATGGTGGCTGGCGCGAACAATCTGTCTCGCGTGGCACGTCGCGAACGGAGCGAAGTGTGGCGGGACTGCCTCGCTAATGGCAACACCACGAGAGGCAGCGCGTGAACGACGCGTGGGCGCGATTCAAAGCACACGCCGTATAGACAGGTCTCCGCTCATGCAGCGCTTTGTTTCCGTACATACGGCGCGCGTTAGTCCGGCGCCATCTCGTAGCCATCGTCGCCGCAAAGCCCGTGTTACGCGGTACTACGCTTTTTCTTCTCACGCTTTCGCCATGCGCTTCCTCCTCCGCTTTCCTTCTCGCGCTCTCTTCGCTATCGACGTCTTGCATCTCTCGCGGCGCTCCGCGTTCGCTTTCAGCTTTCGCTGCGGTCGTTCGCTCGGGAACGAGGGACAACGCCGACGCTCCCCGCAGGAATGGACGCCTAAGAGCTGCGCTCTAATAAAAAGGAGAGAGAGAAAATATTTGGTTCCATAACTGTTGTATTGTACAAGATTGTAAACGTTTACGGGAGGAAAAAAGTCGCAGTTTCGCCCGAAAGGCCAAGCATCGATTGCGATAGCAAATTAGTAGGCAGCTATACGAAGTTAGAATAGCAGTTTTATCGGCCGCATAAACTTGGAAACACCCGCTTACTAACTGAATTAACGAGCATGGTGTGAGCGCGCAATCAAACATGGACACATCACACTCGATGAGCGCGAACACTCGCTGTCGAAACGCTCCTGTGAGGAAGCGCGGCGGCAGCAGCAGGGAGCGGAGTGACCTCCATGCTGTCTATCGCTTCAACGCAAGAGCGGCGAGAACACAGCGCGCACAAAGGTATGAACCATCTGCAGATCCCTCTCAAGATGCGGCGCGTGCGACCGTGCGCGGCCGTGCAATGTGCGCACTTGTTGCCGCAATCGACCACACCCCTTCCTCCCAGCCTGCCTGCCCCCTTTCCTCCATATATCGGGTGGAGAGACTGAACCGCAATCGCGAATTGCCCTTGCGCCCGGTCGCAAGGGAAATGCGTCATATGAGCTATACGTAAATGTTTAAATTATCCTAGAAAATCAAGGAAACTGGAACCACGGCCATTAAGAGTTGGAACAGCTGTGCGATATGAATTCGTAATGTTGAGCCAAAAACTTAATTAGTTGCAACGCCGTAGTGAAGCTACGTAACTGCTTTATTGAACTATTTCATCCATATTGATGTGTCTCACTTCGTGCCGTAATTTCCCCATTTTTCTTTGGTCACCACTGACCTTGATATGTTTATTGCTCCCGGCATCATGCCCGTGGAAGGCAGCACTATGTTCCTTTGTATTTTGTTGTATACGACCACCTGCTTGGTACTCAGAGTGCAGAACGTCTTAAATAATTAAGAATAAATAAATAGTTTTTCTCGCAAACTGTTTGGACGCCCACTTTTCTCTCAAGATCGCGGAACCACGACAGGCAGTGCATTGCAGCTTGAGCTCTTTGCGCTTACACTCCCCTCTAGCCCATCGCGCTCACTAAAGCTTTGGATGCGCAACTTCGAATTTAGGCTTCACTGTTTTTCCATATCATACACGTTCGGTATACTCGTGATATCGTCGACGAGAAATTCTAGTATTAATCGCCACGCCAAGAGCTGAACCCACTCTACAGCAGCTTTAAGTTATTCAACGCGCGTACAAAATGGTTCCATATATTTCTAATCGTTTTACTCGTAAAACATCTTGAACTGTACGGGACATCACCGTGATGTTATTTCAGTTCGGTAATATTCGATTGAAGCAAACGCTTGGTTCATCCCGTCGGAGAGGTTACATGCAGCTAGATGCACAAAATTGTGATATAACACAGACGCTGTCCTTCGAGTTAGGCGATTGTCAATGCCGTAATTAGTGGCCGTACTGTAGACCTGCCGCAGTGGCTCTTCGGGCACAGCGTTCTGGTGCTCGCACCAAGTCGTGGTTTTTATCCCTGACCACGCCATCTACATTAAGACTCAGTTGATTTACAAAACGTGTGCACACCGAGGGCTGGGTGTACGCTGAACAATCCAAGGTGGTCAGAATGATTCCATAACCGTCCACCAAGGCGTCCCTCATGCCAATCTATCTATCTATCTATCTATCTATCTATCTATCTATCTATCTATCTATCTATCTATCTATCTATCTATCTATCTATCTATCTATCTATCTATCTATCTATCTATCTATCTATCTATCTATCTATCTATCTATCTATCTATCTATCTATCTATCTATCCATCTATCCATCCATCCATCCATCCACCCATCCATCTGTCTATCTATCTATCTATCTATCTATCTATCAGTGAATTTGTCTATTTATGAATCTATCTATATATCAAGAATAACGTAACTAGGACATTCGCGCTACGAAAGTACCGCGCTAGCAAGCGCTCCGATACACCCAGCCTTTTCTCATGGAGTGTGAAAAAGAACAGCTCGCCCTCTACTCGCAGTTTGGAAGAATTCGCCTTGGTTACAAAGTGATCTAGAAGAGCAACAGTACTTCATTGGCATAAGGCCTTTACTTCACAACTTCTCCGTCTTTGGATCTACAGCCAATTTCCGGAGCTCCCTCTTGAGCACTTTTCCCATGTCATTCTTGGGGAGCTTTTCGACGAACGCGACACCGCCGTAGAGTTGCATGTGTTTGGGACACCTCTCTGAAAGAGAAAGCGAGGTCGCAAGACGGAAAAGATGCATTAAATCAGGGTAGTGAGCCGCCACGCAGGAACGGACTAGATCGCGTGGGAGATCAGCTGCAAACGCGAGGCGTTCCAGTGACAACCATAGCGAATATTAAACACACAGGATTTTGCATGAAATACCTTTTGCTCACCTTATTTCATAGCAGCAGCGGACACCGGATATTGTGAAATAATTGCTAGTGCGTCTTTTACAAAACTTCACTGCTAATTAAAATCTCAATATGTAAGCTTACCTCCCATTTCGAATTTGTGGAACCGAAACAGGTAGGCATTCAAGACACGTATACTTAGTACAGATTCTTTCAAGAGCTCTAGTTCCCAATTATTCTTTCCTAAAACCAGAGGCAAAAAAATATTGCTGCTTCGCACAGTTTTGTTGCACATTAGCAAAGGAAGGCGTTGCGCAAGAATTATAGTATAACGCCAGTGGCAATTTGCCGCTAGTTCGGGGATGGTTCACCTGAAAGATACTTCTAAATTCCATATTTCATCTTAGGGGATGTCTTGATCCGTACCAGGCTTCCAGTTCACAATTCCAGTGTTTGCCCCCAATACAGTATTTATTTAAAGATGTCTTGCTGAAAATCACTGGACAAATGGATCGGTAATTCTCGCACAAACTCTGATGTGCACCAATGAATGCTATTAACTTTAGCCAGCAAGAAATTTTTCAAATCAAGTGTTTTTTTCATTCTGTATAAATGCAGATGAAATTATCGTGAAAAAAGGTTGTTTTGAAATAATCTTTACCTGTTTCGCGACCCCGGGTTAAATTTCGGAGCCATAACCGCATTTCACTACACACATGTCAAATTACTGGAAAGTAAGCACACTCGAAAAGAATAATCGACACATAGCAATGAAAAAGGACAAATGTTAGCACCAATGAGTTACAACAAATATAGTAAAAGGAAACTTCAGCTCAACAAGAAACTCGGATACAAGAACAAATATATATTACCGAACACATACAGCCCACGAAAAAAAGAAAAGCTGCTGTTAGCTTGAGGTCTGGAGGTTAAACTTGCAATCCAGCATACATTATACAGAAATCCTGGTATCAAATCCTGGTGTGTGGGCCTGTGTGTGTGCTCAAAAAAATAAATTCTGCAGACCTCATCTTTAGCAACTAGCATCATAGCCACTAAGACACCCCGCCGGGTATACGTGCTTGCGTGCGTGCGTGCGTGCGTGCGTGTGTGTGTGAGGGGGGGGGTTGTATTTGGACGTGTGTGTTTGTGCGTGCGTTTGTGCGAGTGCGTGTGCGCGAGTGCGTCGATGCAACATGATTCGCCGAGCACTTCTCACCACAGGATGCCGCTGACAGACACCCCTGCTTCATTTGATTGTTGCTTCTTACACCTACTCTTATTTTATTTCTTACGCACTACTCAGCGATCAGAAGATGGAACAGCAGTCTGACTTTTAATATGAAAGTAAAATCAAAACTACTGATTCAGGGCACGTCGTAAAGATTGCTATTCTTTTTTTATCGTCATTACAATCTCGAAAGAGGCCTAAGTGCAACGAGTGATTTAGCCATTGCGCAAGTTTCAATAATACAACGCTGTCTATGCATGAAAGCATCGTTCGGTTGTGGCATAGCGATGGCCTTGGTAGAACACGGTTAGCGCAAACGGGACAATGCGAAAGAAAAGCAAACAGCTGGTACTTCATGCTGTTAACGTCTATTGGCACAATATCTTAGCATTCTTAAAGCGCTCCCCTGTTCGAGCTTACAATTGTCTTTAAGTGTCAAAGAACGTTCACTCGTACCGCCAAGGAAGCTCACGAACGCTATATAGGCAATCTGCTGCAAGGTCGGCTAGTCAATTAGACGAAAGAGGTTGTGTATTATGCAGTTTTGCGTCAGCTTTATGAAGCAATCAACAGCGGTCGAACAAGGAACGTCGCTGGAGCCCATGATCCAACAAGGGGGGCTTATTTTTGTCAGCATTGCATTGTTTACGCATAGCTAGTTCTCCACTACCCTTAATAGGAGAAGATAATAAGATGGGGCGTAAAAGGGGTAATCGAAGTGTTGAAAAAAAGAAGAAAATTTAAGGGACTGGTGGTTAGTTGTGACACAGATGGAAGACATAAGGGTATTGCAAGCTGTTGGCTCTTCAAGAAGTAGGGGTGACTAAAATGGATAACGATCCACGCGGGCAAGCAGGCGTTGTCAAGCCGCTGGGTCTATTTTAAGATGAACTAAGGTGACATACGGTTCCAACAATTCAGAAGCGCGCAATCGAACAACAATTCAGAAGCGAGCAATTGAAAAACAGGTGAACGCTGCTGTATTGCAACGTCCTCGGTCGAGCGAAAAAATAAGGCGAATGGGTGCTGCCCTGACGTAGACACGTTCCCTTTGTCGAAACTTTGGCGCCAGTGACATTCATTGCTATAGGCTACTGTTTATTGATTCAAGCCTCCAACTTCTGGTGAACTCCTGCTTCGTTCAGAATTCGTACGAGACAAGAGAACCGATTAATATAAGCAATACGCACTTTTTTTGTCAAGTAAACATTAGGTCGTAAAACAGCGTGCTTCCTGTCAATTCGCCCTTCTGTATCTACCCTCTTACCGCCGGTAAGAAGGCATCGTAGCCGGAAATAAAACTCCTCAAAGTGGAAGCAAGCGGCGTCTTGCTTGGATACTGACGATCCCGCCGCAAGCAAATCAGTGGAATGAAAGCGATAAACGTGGCTATGGTCTGCCAGCTCATCTAACCCCCTTGATCCCGTGGCCTCCCAAACTCCGAGGTTACAGCGACTGCTCTTTGGGTTTTATGTTTTCAGGCCCTGCACTTTCTTCAGCTGCTTCGACAGAGAATCCCACGCACCTGCCACACGCTTCTTGATCTTCTCGGCGAGGATTGCGCTGGCTGCCGCGCCCGGTTTGGTGACAATGAAGGCTACCGGCGCGTCCTCGTACTGGACACTGGGAACGCCGACGACGGCAGCCTCGCGTACCTCTGGGATGGTGAGGAGCACCTGCTCGAGCTCAGCGGTGGGCACGTGGAAACCGATGCACTTGACCAAGTCGGACAGCCGGTCGATGTAGTACACGCGGCCTTCCGCGTCGTAGTACCCGAAGTCTCCTGTCGAGGGCGCCACAAGTTGCCCGCTTTTTTTTTTTTTTGGTACCCGATTTGTCCGCATACGACACTCATAGCTCATAGGCGTCTGCGAAGCACATCGCCGGTCACAGGCGCGCACGGCAATGATGCACCGGCTTTGGGTGAAGAGACGCCGCGCGAAGCCGGTTTGGCGAAACGTTCCACTCACCTGTGAAGAGCCATCCTTCGGAGTCAAGAACTTCTCGCGTCTCTTTCGGTTTGTTTAAGAATCCCAACATTACGCTTGGAATTTTGCAGCAAATGTGTCCGTTTTTTCCTTCTGGGAGCAGTTCTTTTGTGTCAACGTCCACCACCTGACCAAGAGGAAGTGAATTGAAGAATAAGCCGGGGTCTGGCGTGGGGGCACTTGGCGAAACATCATTTATAAACATTGCATAACAATGAATCATTGCCAGCAGCACTCGAGTGGCCCTTCTGAAAAATGCCGCTAGCGCAAGAGAAGCACAGAGGGTTGGTTGCATCCTGTCTGCTTCCTACAAGGACGAATCTAGGTTTTTCCAGCCTGCGGAGCGGAGCACTCGTGAAAAAGCCCTTCAGGGAGTGTGAGTGACTGGCGCGTTCAGAAGGATATCTTACTGCTTTCACACATATTGTCACATGTTTATCTTATATCAAGGTTGATTTATTTTTCTTTAAACCATGGCTGATGTGTGTAGGCATGTTAAAATATTAAATATTAAACATTTAGAATACTAATGGCGTAGTCTTTAGTATAACAATTGTATTTCAATACGAGAATTGACGATTTGAACTTGTCGAATATTAGTCTGTGTTCGATCATGAGGGTGAACGTTTATCGCCTACCGGCAGTCTACAGGCAGCAAAACCGATGCAAATGTTTACTGCTCCAAATGATTCTGCTGTAGGGTTTTTTGGCAGAGGTATCACTTCCAAAGTTAACGCATGTATTGGAGATCCCCTGCTCAACATTTTACAGTTATGCAAAAATATAGAAGTCGCCTTTAGACAACGTATGAATGGATTGTTTCCTTTTAGGCAAATGAATTTATTATTGGACTAATGTCTCACCAACTTTACATCCCTTCAAATCGGTGTGTGGTGTTGTATTGCACTCAACGAACAGAATTCCTGCATCTAGGGACACGCTCTTGCTTGGCTTGATTACTGTGGCTGTCATGGCGCAGCAAGCAGGATCCTTTCCAGTTCTTTTTTATTTAAAATATCCTCAGTGGATCGGATATCTAGTGCTTAACGGCACAGGAAATATCTAATAACGGGGAAATATGCAGACGCAATGTACATATTGGAATACGTTCGAAGAGCAGCTTTAGCGACGAAAGCCTTGAAGTGAAGTACATAACCGTTCTGGTTTCGAAACAAAAAACCAGGCAACCTTTCAATTTCGTTTTCTTTCTATTAATAGATATTCAGCCCTCGATTCGATATTCAACTCGAATAATCAGGTTAGCTGTAATTCAAAATTTCGCTTTTTCAACACCTTTATTGTTAAGAATGTAGGCACGTCCCAGTACAACTAAAGAAACAATGTTTAATTCGACGTCTGAGCAGCAAGGTCTGCACTTCTAGCAAATTCTGGAGAAAGGCTCACCATCAGCACTTACAGCTAGCATTTTGACGCACGAAGGTACGCGGTAAATTTGTTATTTCGTTGCAAGTGGTGCAGTATCTTAAAGGCGCTGCCATAAACATAATAGTATTGATAGGGAAAGCTGTAAATAAACTTGAAGAAGGCAGAACTTCACCACCGGTGGTAGCCAGACCCCACAACTTTCCGCACGACCCGCGCAGCTGCTCGACCGCCTGCGAAGTCCTACTGGCGGGGCGCCCCGAGCAGTGGCGCCCTATTCTCTTCGTTTCTGCCTCGCCTTCGCACTACGAGAAAGGTAGCTTTCGAAGCGTGAACGGTTATACGCAAGACGCTGGCTGCAGAGCCGAGTCATACGGTAAACAGCGCACGGCTGTGCACCTACTTCGCTCGAGCCACGGCCATTGGGGTTGCAGTCTGACTGGATTGCATCTGACAGCATCACGACCGTACTACAGGAAGGCGTCCTGGCATGCGCCGCCGTCAGGCGACACTTTGACAGCCCACACACTTGAGGCGCTATCATTAAGCGCGAGCACCTTTTTTGCTGCTAAATAAACCTTGATAAGTACGCTGGGGCCGACGAAGTCGCTAAATTAACCTTGATGAGCACGCTGGGGCCGGCCAAGCCGCTAAACTAAACTTGATGAGCACGCGGGGACGGTGAAGCCGCTAGACTGACCTTGATGAGCGCGCTGTGGCCGGCGAAGCCGCTAAACTAACCTTGATGAGCACGCAGGGGCCGACGTAGCCGCTAAACTGACCTTGATAAGCACGCTGTGGCCCGCAAAGCCGCTAAACTAACCTTTATGAGCACGCTGGGGCTGGCAAAAGCCGCTAAACTAACCTTGATGAGCACGCAGGGGCCGACGTAGCCGCTAAACTGACCTTGATAAGCACGCTGTGGCCGGCGAAGCCGCTAAACTAACCTTGAGGAGCACGCAGGGGCCGACGTAGCCGCTAAACTGACCTTGATAAGCACGCTGTGGCCGGCGAAGCCGCTAAACTAACCTTTATGAGCACGCTGGCGCCGGCAAAAGCCGCTAAACTAACCTTGATGAGCACGCTGGGGCCGGCGAAGCCGAGACACGGCAGGCTCAGGGCGTCGATGGGCGGCACCAACACGCAGCCGGCCGCTTCGGTCATGCCGTAAATGTGCGTCATCGTGAGCAGCTCGTACATGTCGCGCATCTTCTCCAACACGGAGGGCGGCAGCGTGCCCCCGATGCTGCAAGTGCGCCGGACAGTGGGCAGCTTCTCGCCCATGCTGTAGGCGTCGGTGGCCAGTGCGCTCATGGGCGACGCCGAGCCGCACACGCCGGTCACCTGCGACGCAACGGGGAATCGACGCGTTGCCAGCTCAGGCACGCATGCAGGCCACGCACGACCTGCGATGGTGAACTGTAGCTGTTCGCAACTTTCACCGCCTATAGGGGGCGCACCAAAACTTATCCGAAATGGCTGTCGATCCGGTGACCACTTTCACGGAGACAACGGCGCCTGTGTTGTTTTGGTCGCCCCTATACTGTCGACGGGCATGGCCCGGAACGAACCTCCGTTTTATTTCAAAACTGCTATGTTACATGTCGCTTAGCGGCTTTGTAGAAACACACGGTATGCCTTGTGCCTCAGCTAACGTCAGCCAAGCTGTTCAGCGAAAAAAAAACAATATTTTAAAGAATGATATGTAAAATTATAGGCCCTATGGTCTTCGGTCTTCAGACCTCTAGCGACCGAACACTGGGAATCTTAAAATTGTATCTTGCACAGTTTTTTTTTACAATTTTTTTTCCTTGAAGAGCTTGGCTAAAGTTCGCCGGGGCATCCTAGTGCAAAGCACGTTGCAGCGCCTTAGCACGCCACGTAACTTCCGCTGCACTGCAGGATGATATTGATGTGGACGGAGTCCAGAAAGGAGAGGGCTAGGTTGCGCAACAGTGCGCGCCTCCAGTGGAGAAAGCCCCACCACGTACGTAAACAGGTAACAGCTCGAAAGAAGATTATTCGCTTTAAAAACTCACGCGTCAGGAAAGCGTTTCATGCTCGAATTCAGGCTCTGGCCCGTTATAATGCTGTTTCTCGCTGCAGGCCTGTAATTGTTCTCTCGCGGCCACGCTCCCGACCTTTGAACATTTCTAATTGAGCCGAACGCACTCCAAGCGTACGCCTGCTCCTTAATTTTCAGTGTTACAATCCTCAACTAACCAAGCAGACGCTCGGTTTCTGGCACATCAAGCAGCACGCAAATGCGTCGTTTTTCACGGCAAATATTTACAACTCTGCACATTTACTATAGCGTAGCTACGACTGCTGCACAACACGCAAAAAGAAAAGTTAGGCAAACTTACGTTGTGGCGTCTGATTTGTTCCATCAACTTTGGGCTTCCACTATTCGGGTTGACCATTACAGCAGTGCTACCGGCAGATAGCAGTGCCAGAAAGACCCGCACTGAACTAACTGAAAACAGCATCCAGAGGTTAATGCACACGTCGTCTTCAGACACGCATTTTATTGCCCTGAAAGGAATGAACGCACATAAATGTTGGCGACCAATTGAATGCAGAACGATATATGAGTGGTTCTATGAAAAAAAAAGTCGTGCAATTAAAGAAATCTTTAGGTTGGTGTGCGAGTCAAATCCGGTACCATCTCCTTTCCGTAGCAATCGGTCTGCTAAGCGCGCTCATCCATATATCAACGGGCTAGCAGTTGGCAGTGTGGGGGACAAATTAGTATAACTACTAGTAACCACTCGTTTCGCCTAGATTTATACTAAACTCCTTTCTTGAAATATATTTCCATTTCCATTGAAGATGATCTTGATACGATCTTTTAAGCTGCCGTTTTTTTACACTAATGTGACCGACAAAACCGTGAAATGAGCGGAGTCGCTCACAGCAGGCCCTGAATCCCAGCGATGAAGCTGTACTGGGAAAGCATGACTCCTTTAGGATCGCCAGTTGTTCCCGACGTGAAGGCGACAGCGCAGAGCGCCTTTTTTGTGTCAGCCTCACGCAGAGCTTCCAAAGCCATCTCTGGGAGCCCCCTGAATGTCGTGATGGCCACGAAGCCCATGGTGTCCGCGGTGACGAATATTTTCTGCGAGAAATACGTGTGCCCAAACATTGTAAAAGAGATATTGTTTCAGTCGAACTATGCAAGCTACGTTTAATCCTAATGCATAGTAGACATCGTACAACACATGCGGTCAATAGTCAAGCTACTTTGCCAATTATGCGCGCAATATTGAACTAGATTTATTTAACCTAAATATTAAATTGAACCTGTCGTAACGTTTTAGTATATGAGAGAAATTGTTTCCCTTTTTACAAGAAAAGTTCAAGTTTTAAATAAGCCAGGCATCATACGTACTCCTCAGGAGCAGGCAGCCTTCGATCAGCAACGTCGCGAGCAGAACTGGGAACGAACTCATCTACGCCATGCTGGTGCTGCAGCCCGGGCAGAAGAACAGGCTCGTACAGCCGAGCGCAAGCAGCAACCGCGTACCGAAGATCCGGCAGCGTACCAAGCTTAATGAGCTTAATGAATGAATATTTTAATGAACCGTTGGGATTAACCAAGTGATAAACACCGGGGTCGCACGTTTCAGCTTCACTGGTTAACCATCTGTACGGAGTGGTTGCGCGGTGATTTTTTTTTATAGTTGAAGCCCAAAAGGAAGCCACACAGGAACCTACTTACTGCGAAGTGCCTGATACTAGGCAAAAGAAATGTAATAGCATTCCCGGGTTTGCCAAAGTGACGTCACTTTAATATCCGGTTAAAACTAACACGCCAAGGATAATAATGACGCCCTTGAACAAGACAGCTCCACATACGAAAATATCCACCAGCATGACTGAGGCGCTTTAGCCCTGTTTCTCAAGTTTTTATCCCGCAGTGTGTCTTCACATTGCGTCTTGACTTTCGCACGAGGCAAAGGGGGCTTCGTATTAAAGAAACAAGGAACTTGGAGGAACCGATAATAAACGTTTTAACAAGCAAGCATGCCTTAAAAAAAGACTGCTGTCACAAAAGCTCGACTGTATTATCTCACCTTGAAGTTGCACTCTTTCTGGTGTTTCACGAACATCGGCAACTGATCGGGGTCCACGAGACAAAATTCCGCCTTGGCATCCTTCGCATGGTACACCAACTCCTCTACCCGCCCAAAAAGAAAACAGAAAAAAAAACTAAAAGAAAACGCTGACAACGACGAAGGATGAATTGTCAGAAACAACAAAAGCACCAATTTCAACGTCGGATCACTGCACAAGCACCGAAAATTGCCTGACTAGACCCCAGCAACAATATGCCACATGTGTAAGTTTACAATTGTGTATAATTACTCTGGTACAACGGAACGCTCATGATCTCGCTGTGAAGTTAAATTTATCGCCACTGATGTGCAGCCAGTAGAGCGAAAAGTTATTAGCCTACGTATAGTTTCCGTGTAGATAAATTGCTATGACATCCGTATTTATACATTCCTCGCAAGTTTCATAACATAAGCCTGCCAGTATTTCAGAGAGGGCGGACTGGCACAGTCCACTGTGAGCTCAGCAAAGCTGTTCACGTGGTAAACAACACATTGTTTCCGATGAAGCTTGCACGCTGTGCTTATAAGACTTCGATTGGGTTTCTCATCCGCGGCTTTATAGTTGACAGATTACGTTATGTTTGAGTCAACGACCAAATGGCTCAGTATATCACCACTAGTGGTGTCCTGAACAACTCATGTTTTTTTATTATTATCGTTATTGACGTTTCATCCGCTACACTCAAAATTCTTCCTTACTTTCACACGTCAGTGATTTTAAGATACTTGTTTTAATTCAATTGTGTAACAATTGTGTAACAATTGTGTAATTGTGTAACAAGATTGTGTAACAGCCGCAATCTGCAATTCACTCTGAATGGCAAAAAATGGCCTCATCTTGTATGCTGGCAAGACGAAAGGTAATATTTTTCACTTACCGAAGAGTGAATGCTCCGTGTCAATATTCTGTGTATTCTGTTCTGTTATGTAAGGATGTTCAGATAATGCTCTGTGCGTACTATTTTATGCCATCTTAAACTTGTCTGCTCACACTAATCGCGTTGAAAAACGCGTTCTGCGCCCTTTTGGCTCTTCTTGCATGCTTTCCGAAGGGTTGCATTAGCCAACATATTTACCCAAATAGTAAGCGAAAATCTACGTTTTTCACCTTGAGTACACTCTAAGTCTGTAATGGCGCCCATAAATTTAGGATTAGCGCTACAGGAGAGAGTTAGAAACACCTAGGCGCCAGAACCACAATCACTTTTGTAACCCCGCTGTTCCTTTTCTTCTTTATTCTAGCGCTGGTCTTTGGCCGTCATTCACATGACACAGCTTCCTGCGCTGGCAGCTGGCGTTCTGTTTCTATTATAACACCGCCATGGAGTTTGAGTAGAAAGAGAAGGCACCAATACTTGAAGACTCAGCTGCCTTAATCTACCGCACTGCATCGCACTCCGAGTTCCGCAAATCACCAGAGAGCAAAGACCCTTCTGCCTTCCTACCTGTGATAGTTAAGATTGAGACGTGCATAAAATACATCGCCTATAACGCTTACTTTGTTGATTTCCATAACGTTCGCAAGTCGCCATTATAATTTTTTTCTAAGCTTCATATTACCGTTTCATAGTTAACTCGCCACTCTGCACGTGACATTTTATCTGTCTCCTTGATGTGCCTACCGATATAAGCTTGCGCTTGATCAAATGGCAAGTGTTAGTTTTCGTAATTGTCGTAATATTTTATTATTATCCTCCACAACTCTAAAAGCTCGGGTTAGTTTGTTTCCCCCATTACTGACAACTACATTTAATAACTATTTCGATAAGTCCCCTTTCCCTCACCCGTGGAAGGCTGCTTGTGTTTCTCCTTCAATTAAGTCTGGCTTTAAAACGCATGTCTCCAATTGTCGCCCGATTTCTCTTCTCTGTGCCGCGTCTGAGATTCTTGAACTTGCTCGTCACAACGTAGTGTTCTTTACTGTGACAAACTCATTGGTTACGAATCATCATGGCTTTCTCTCTGGCTGCTCCACTATCACAAATCTCGCAAGTTTCATGAGGCAGATCTCCACGCCGGTAGTTCAAAGGGGGCAAGTTAACACCATTAACTGCGAACTCAGAAAAGCTTTTGAAGCAATCAGCCATTACTGCTTCTGGTCAAGCTTTTGCACTTTGGTGTTGTCTTTTTATCTTGCGCAGTAATCTTGATAGATCATGTTACGTTAACGTCAACGGCCAAACGTCTTAATACATGGCAACTAGCAGCGTCCCTCCAAGCATCAGCAATAGGACCACTCCTTTATTTATTAAATTTTTAATAACGAAATTCTTCCCGCTAATAATAGTTATTTCCTTCAATATATCGATGGCATCAATATATTTAATGAAATTCATAATGTTGATTATTGTCACATCCTGCAGTCTGACCTGCTTTTTTTTTTCTAAGTGGTGCAAAGATAATAACCTCATCTTCAATGCTGCTAAGACCAAAACCATGACTTCCACACGCAGAACAGAAGGCACTTCTTTTTTTCTTACTCTGTTGATTCCGTACTATTGTGTAAGGTTTGTGAGCAAAATGATCTGGTGTACATGTGGATGCAACCTCACACTTTTCTGCTCACACTAAACGCTTTGCAATGCGGGGTTTGAGCTCTCCTGGTTTTGTTCGCAGACTATCGGGGGAATTGAGTTACCCTACACTGTTCCACAAGTTGTACGCAACAATATGTCTTTCTCGACTCGAATACGCGTCTATTGTCTGGAATGGCATTTGTACATTCAACAGTGACATTATAGGTCAGCTCCAGAAAAAAAAAACTCTCTAAGCACATATCATCACCGCTTTGTTGACACGAACGCTGGACCTTGTTCTAGCACTGTTGGATTATTGTCATTGTCCTTACTTCGCTGCCGACGTAATCGCGCTGACTTTATGAATTTTTTTCAAACTCCTTCACAATATTCTCACCTGCCCCGAACTCCTATGATGCATCATGTTTCGTATTCCGTGCAAGATCAGCAAAGAACGTTGGCCTTTCCATGTTCTTGCCTGTCATCAACAATCAACCGTCTGCAGAATAAAGGGTCTCTACAACGCTTATTTCCATGATCTCGATATTTCCCATAAGCCACTGTCACTGTTATTTTCTTAGCTTTGCCTTTCTGCGTCGCAGTTTCCCACGTTATTCAACTGCCCTGCTCCTCCTTTTTGTTTTGTATTTATCTTGGGCTTTGTTGTAAGTACACTCTTCTTTCCACAATTGTTTTTTATTCATGGTGTGTGTTTAAATTATAATCCCCTGCAGTTATTGTTTCTTTAACGTATGCATGTGCCAGCACTTCGACCTGGGGGTTGTTCCTGATCACGTCAAATAATCATGATTGATTATTATTACTACCACTATTTCTATTGCTACTATTACTATTAATACTATCTTATTTATTTATTTATTTGTTTAAAAATACCTTACAGGCCTCAAAGTGAGGCATTGCGTAAGGGGGGCAGTACATAGAAAATACATAGAATACAAGACATCTATAAACCGTATCCGTTTACAACCTACAACCAAAGTACAACTGAGATGAAAAAAGAATTAATTAGCTCATAATTCACTAGGGAAAAGAAGAAACATAAAAAACATTATATAATAACAAGGAATAAACCACACAGATTGTTTTAAGTGAAGTCGTGTAATTAATAAAAACAGTAATAATGAAAAACAATGACAGAAAAGTTACGGACGCGACATTCCAACGAAACGGTAAACATAGCGACATAACGGTAATAATGCGAAAATAAGCTGTAAAAGATAGTGCAAATATATAAAGCATTGTGCGACAAGCGTAAAACTTCACTTTTCTTTAGTCATGTATTCAGTCAAGGCATCACGGAATGAATCGTAGTTAGATTGGCTTGCAATGCTGTCCGGGAGCGAATTCCATATTCTGATAGCACGAGGAAGAGCAGAGTAATGGAATGCTTTTGTAGACCCGTAAAGGCGGGCATAGCTGAAATGATTATGAAGCCTATGTGACGTGGAGTAGGGTTGTTTCGAGCATGCGGGTGTTCGAGTGAAGTGAAGGAATTTGTGGAACAGTGAGTGCTCAAGGATTGTAATGAAAGCTTAAGTTTTATTTGTGTAACACTAGACTGGTAGCTGTAATCGTTTATGATGAAGCGGCTTGCTCTATTCTGGATCCGTTCTAGCGTTTCAATTAGGTATTTCTGGTGAGGGGACCAAATGGGAGATGCATACTCGAGCTTGGGACGAACGAGAGTTAGGTAAGCTAGCTTGCGAACATCCGAATGAGCATTTCTTAAGTTGCGTCGCAAGTACCCCAACGATGGGAAGGCATTAGCTGAAATGGACGTGATATGCTCTGTCCAAGAAAGATTTGATGTGAATAGATCAAATTTATAGCTGTTATATATGTTATATATTATAGCTGTTAAACCGGCATCAAAACGTATGTAGCCAACTATCGACCCATTTCTCTCTGCGATTTCCGTGCATTTCGAATTAGCTATTCATAATCTATTCATGTACAGTGTAGAAAATTTTTCTTGTTCAATATCAGCACGTATTCCCTTCTGGCCGCTCAACGGCCACCAATCTTGTCAGCTTTATGACGCATGTGTCCACGCCCGTCCCGCAAAAGAGGCAAGTTGTTGTTCCGTATGCTGCGACCTCAGCGAAGCCTCTGACGTAGTCAATCGTCCCTCGCTACTCGAGGAGCTTGCGCACTAAGGTGCTGAAGCTGCTATCGTTAACTTCACTGCGCAGCTATCTCCCCAACAGGTCCCGTGAGCGTCAATGATCAATATTTTGGGTTTTACGGTATCCAGTGGCGTTCCCCAAGGTCCCGTGTTAGGTCCGCTTATTCTCACCCTAATTTACGTCAATAACATTTTCTCGGCAATCCAAAAGTCTTCATTTATAGCCGTATGCCGACGAGATCAAATCATTTTGAAGGAGACACGCAGTATCGGGGACCGCCACGTTTTGCAGCGCGACCTGACCTAATTCTCCGAATGGTGCCAGTCAAGCGGGCTCACGCTAAACCGGTATATATTGTCATATTCGCGTATAAACCAATAATATCGTATTCCTTTATTTTGTTGGCCATGCAGCTTCAGCCGGTGTTGTTGCAATACGAGATCTCGGCGTGCTTTTTGACAGCACCTGTTACGCCGCACGTTACTGTTTGCAAAGCTTCTCCGCCAACTCTAAGCGCGTAGCATCACGAGGCGGGCTGGTGCTGTTATTCTGTGTACGCAATTGACGATTTGCAAAATAGTGAGCGCCCTCTCGTGCACAACAGGCAAAGCTGCAGCGCTCTGCGTGCGGGAGTATGTGGTTATAAAGTGAGGTTAGAAAGCATCTGCCTGGCCTCTGCCGCGGCAGCCCTGCGTGTGTTTTCTTCACTGCGGCAAAAATAGTTGCATACGCCACCACTGCGATCGCATTTTCATTCATGAAACGGGCCTACGACTCCTCGAAGCGTATGCTATTCAAACTGATCATGTGCGGCAGTATATGCTCTCTAAGAGAGGGACAACCCGCCGTCGTTGCTCAGTGGCTATGGTGTTAGGCTGCCGAGCGCGAGGTCGCGGGATCGAATCCCGGCCACGGCGGCCGCATTTCGATGGGGGCGAAAACACCCGTGTACTTAGATTGAGGTGCATGTTAAAGAACCCCAGGTGGTCAAAATTTCCGGAATTTTCGGTACCTCCACTACGGCGTGCCTCATAATCAGAAAGTAGTTTTGGCACGTAAAACCCCATAATTTAATAATTTTTTAAGAGAGAAAAGGATGCGTAGAAAGACAGGAAGATTAACCAGGCGTAGTTCCGGTTGGCTACACTGCACGGGAAAAGGGTTAAGGGGACAAAAAGAGAAAGAGAATGGAAGGTAGAGACTGAGAGACGAGCACGAACAAACCGCGTACACTAGAGAGCGGTAGGGGGCGGCGTTCTTAAAGTCCATCGTGAAGCCCCGTTGTAGTTCCTCTGATATTTTTCTCTTCTGGACCTTGAAATTAATTTTGGTAATTCCCGATAGCAATAGACAACTTTTAAGTAAGCTTATGATGTTTATTGCTATGCGAGAACGCTGAGGTTCTGAGCCGATAATTATTCCGTCACGTACGTTTAGTTCTTGGACCACTGGAAAAGCAGACGACGCAGCCGGAGAACATGAGCGACAGGATGGCGACAAGCCCGTCGGTCGTGTTGTTGAGAGCCAAGATGAAACGGTCGCCACGGCAGACGCCGTTGTTTTGGAATCCCGTCGCAAACTGGCGCACAAGCTTCAGTAGTTCGGCGAAACTTGTGGTCTCGGTGCCTTCAACCTGGCAGATTTTGTGGAGGAATCGAATAAAAAAAAAGAAAATAACTGGTAAAATAACAAAGCATGTTTTATCCTATGCACTTTGGGAACGAATGCCTTCGAAACTGGTGTCATACCGAGAAATATCGTTCCAAGTGGACGCGCCTTGCGAACTCACGGGCAACGATTTGTAAGTATTAACATGTGCCGTATTGCTAATTACGAAAAACATCACTTATTGAAATGTATTTTTCATTAGTAGATTGTGCATTTCTTTTATTTATCGTGCCAGTAATGTACGCCTCTTTCGAGTAATCCAACTCGAGGACTGTAATTGTCCTATCTGTCATACCTGATTTTTAATACTTCTGTATAGTCTTAAAATAGTCATCAAAGTATTAGAATTATTTGTCGTCAGTCTTCCTTGTGGATCGTCTGTTGAAGACATTAATAGGCCATCCATAAGCAAGACCGACGACAAAGAATCATGAACATGTTGCCACGAGTAGGCTTCAATTCAAACGCCCAGCGTCCGGCTTATTCACATACCTTTAGTTGGGTGAGAAAAAAACGAAAATGCCAAAAACACTCAACCTTAATCAGATGTTATTGAGCACACACTAGATAAAATTATTTTGCCATTAGAAGAGCCGCCCCTAACATTAAGGTGATTGTTTAAGAGCTGCGGAGCAAATAGTGGTGACCATAAATTGGTATACAAAATCCTCACACAGTTCAGCGCACTTGCCTCACTCTACTGCTTAATTGTTTTAACACGTCACTTTGCGACAAGCTGTACGGTGCTCTCTTTTTTTTTTTTTCATTCCGACTGTCGCTGAAGTATGCTGGCTTTTTTTTTTAATAATAACAGCTGCCGTTCTGCACTGTGTAATACTTTTGTGCCTTATAATCCAGTCTGCTTGTAGGCTTCACTCTTAAAACGGTTGCACCATTCGGGGTGTATACTTGTCCCACAATAATAATGGTCATCTACCCTGCTTGCGTTTCCTTTCTTGAAGTTGCTGCGCTCGCTACTTTGCTCTCGAGAATGCGACGTCACGCTGATAACGCGCATGCCGTTCATGACTCGGAAGTACTGGACTCGCAGCGTTAAAAAAAGAAATGTGGGCAAGACAGATGGCAATTACTGTTGTGGGACAAGATACGCCCCGAAGGGTGTTAACTTTTTTAAGAGTGTTCCTGAAAGATAGCACAATCGCCAACAGTTTTTCAACTGTGTGTCCGCACAGCTTATGCCGCGTGTTTAACCAGTCTTCAAAAATCACCTGTGGCCGATAACATAATTCTAATCCTTGAGATGGAATGCACAAACGAGGTGGATGGTTAAATTATTTGCGCGAAAAATCGATATGGATAACTGACTGAATAACAGTAATTATCTAATTAGGTTTAGACTAATTACGCTACGGAGCACATTGCAATTTACAGATTGTAGCCGGGAAGATCGCAATTTAGAACGAATTCTCAGGCTGACACCAGTTTCGATATATAAGTACCCGAAATTCGCGAAGAATTACTTTGGCGCTCCAATTACTTTTGCGTTGATTTTGTTCTTCAAAACATAAAATAGCGGTTTTTGTGAAAAAGGAAAGTGAAGTGGAACGACAGTGCGTCTTTGCCGCAAGTTTGATCGCGCCACTATCAACAATTCCACACCTGATTTTTAAAAATTGGCTAAATTTTTGTAGAAGCAGCTGGTATACTCTTTTTTCGAGAATGTTAGAAGCACCGCAGAGAAAGCGAAGGACCTGAATAAATAAAACAAGTGACATTGCCTCCAGAATTATTGCTCTACCTAAAAAAGTAATTTACTTGCGCTGACAAATTCTTAGGCAAGAATGCTGAGTATTAAGAAACCTATTTACGTTACGTTAACGAGCAATCAAGATTTTTTTAAATCCCAGGGGCAACTGGTTTCTTTCGTGAATTGTTGTGACGGTGTTGCTTTATTCGCGATCAAAAGGAATCACGATTGACATCGCCGAAAACATGACTCATGAGCAGCGATTTCAAGTTCACTCTACCATCCTAAGCAACTGGTAAAAATCAACGTCATCTGTTAACATGGTATTTGATTGTTAATCGATTGGCATTAGAGGCTGGTTTTATATAAATATATAGTTAATGTAATACGATATAGATAGCTTGCAACGCGTAGCAGTATCAAAAATGTGTTTATGTGGTTTCGAAAGCTTTTCAGGCCTCACGTAGGGTACTGCAACAAAAAGGGCATAATTGCATCTCACGCTGAAAATGTGGCACGATTTCAAATTCCTGGACACTTACATAAGCTGTCTTCTCTGCGTGTTTCTTCAGCTTTTCCGCTATGAAATTGTAGAGCGTGCATTCTGGTATATCGAGAGGTGGATAAGGGGAGTGCACAATGCGGTTTTCCACAAGAGACATGACTGAAAAAGAAGATAAAGAGCCACAGGAGAAAGTTTCATTTTACTTCAGGTAGTCTTTAAGGCATCATCTTACGTCGCGACACACATGCACATATTGCTGCTAAATTGGCTGCACCGAGTAATTTTCAGCACGCAAATGTTTAGCACCGTCAAATTGGCTGCTGCACTTTGACCCAATGTTGTGGTTCTTTTTTTGTTTTGTTTTTGGTCTGTATTTGCTGAGGCTCGTCTCTGGTACGCGATCTCCTTCGCTAGCCACAATGAACCGCCAAGCGAAGAAGCTGTTTCCGGCTCTCACGAAGACACACAACGCACATCGGGTGTGGCCAACCACACTCCAGGCGGCATTTTTCTAATGCCCTTGTTGCGTGCTGCTTTGGCGCAATGCCTAAACAATAAGTTGTCACGGCCCACACACTGACACATAACTGTAGGGCTTAGAGCGACTCGTGTTGTTGGAATCAGCTTCCTTACAATCAGATCAGCGAGCAGAACAAGCGGTTATCCCGCTTTCTAATTTATTGCACGCTCTCTCAGTGGATTGCACCACGAGGAACCCGCTTGCCTATGAGCGCTATGACGTAACATGCATTGGCTTGAGTTGTCCTGCAGGTCGCTGTTATTTCTCCACATTGCGCCGTGCTGTGCTCTTGAACAACCGTTACTTTTGAACGCATTCACCACAGTCGGCGTTTGGTAACACAGCGTTAAGCGAAATCGTTGAAATGATTCAGGGGCACCACTTACCTGTCAGTTCTCTTCTTCTTCTTCGACTTCCACAACGCTGAATTGGATGTTGCGTCTAAGTACAGATGTCTGCGTGAGGTTAAGGAATGTAACCCCAGGGCTAGCGATCCGCTTTCGACAAGCGCTCGTGAAGTCCCCTTAGCGACAAGTTCTCGTGAAGTTCCCACTGCGTCTATTTGAAGAAACTACGTTCCATTGCGAACGTGTTCACATTCATCCGCGATAAAGCTAGCGGTGCACCTATGCAATCTCTGCCACAGCTGTACGAGGCCCTGTCTGTGGGACTCCTACGTTACAGCCTGCCAGTGTTGTCCGAATGCATACGTACAAGAACAACATTCGTGTGGCTATTTAGAAATCGAGGTGATATCACTGGATTGACATTGACGAGAAAGACGACAGTATCTTCGCTATAATTAGCGCACGCCCCCTCGTCTTTCTTGACCGTGTCGATCCAGCGCTACGAACTCAATTACTCGAACGAACCAACCAGTCCAAAAGATCGATACTCCTGGCTATCCACAGGCCACGGAGCCAAACCTTAAGTTTTGGTTTGTGGCTACCTCGAGGCAATCTCCAAAGGCAGCAGCAACTGCCATAGCAAATAAAAAAAAAACATTTAATTCCAACGCATATAGCTGTCTACTTTCTCAAACAAAAAGCATATTCGGCTTCTGTCAAGGATATCGACCGTCGCTTAGCTTGCCTGCCTGCCTGCACAGAAACCTCTATCGACATTTTCAAGAGTGGACACCGCTCACCAAGCGTGTATGTAGTTGTCAACTTGTGCCCGAGCGACAACACCCTCATCTGCTCTGTGGCGCCTATGATGGTTTTACATGTACTTATATACATAATAAATAATAACAAAAAACGATGGATTTGTACCCGGCTCGGAAGCACCTGTCACTTGTAGCACTGCCTCTGACTTTACCGTTACCAACGGATCAACTTCGCCAGCAGCAGCTGCCTTTATGATTTCTGCGAAACAGGTCACAAATAAAATCAAAGTGTCAGTCACACAAGGGCCTCACACACACATACGGCCCTCGGCATGGTAAACTTTTGACAGTTGGTTGGTTCACTCTGACAAAGGTCAGAGTGAATTTTTTTTGCATGTACGGCCCTTCTTTCTAAACTACGTCCGTACCAGACTTACAGAACATTCTGTTTGAAGTTGTGCATTTCAACTGACGGTCGCCTGCTCGGGACCACCTTAAGTTGCACTTCGCTCCTTTAATAGGCAGGACGTGTGTCGAGTGAGCTCCTGAACAAACACATCACACTGTAGTAAACTCGGTCTAAATCACGAAACCGGGACGTCAAATGGGTGTGACGTAATGCTAATTCATCTGTACCGCATTTCCCGGTTAATCTCCACTGATTTCTTTTCTCCTTTCATGGTCTTGAATCGACATGGTTTATCGTTCAAGAGCAACACGCGGGTCATGAGGGGAGAGAGAGAGAGAAAGGTTTAATGATACGAAATGAAGGGAGGTCGGCCTGGGGTACATTCCTCTAGCCAGCTACTCTGCGTTAGGGGAAGGGGAAAGAAAGAGAGAAGAAATAGAGGGGCATGATGGGTGACGATGATGAGAGGAGGAACATGTAAAGCATATAGTAAGCTACTTGGACTACTCAAAGCCTGCAGTCCGGGCCTGTACTTTCCAAAAAAAGTCGAGTAAGGCCTGGATGGCCCTAAAACTCGATTTAACGTCTAGCCAAGGGCCTAAAATAACTTCCTCCGCCCAGAAATGTATTGTATTATTGACAAGTGTGTTAACCGCCCATGCCTCCTAAAGCAACACCCAGACCACCGTGTTGCAAACAGCACATTCCCTCCCCGTGTTCGTGGTGGTGGCTTGCGTCGTAGTGCTAAGGCACTGTTATGAAATGAATAGTTGACTCTTTGTTGGTGCGCGAACGCTTTGATCGTCAAAGACGTGTGGACAGACCGCCGTGCACGTCCTGTGGCTCCTGTGAGACACTTGAACACCTTATATTGGAATGTCCCGCACTCGTCACACAACGGGCAATGCCAATTAAGGAATATAGACTGATTGGACTCAAGCGTACGACCCTTGACGATCGCCAGTTTCCGAGAGGGAGCGCTGCTCAACGCGACCAGGCCCGTCGAGCCTTGCTAACTTTCATGCAGAAAACTGATTCGGCCTACCGCTTACAGACATTTTTTTCGGTGTTCCTACTTTCTCTTGTCCAGTGTCTCTGCCATTTGTTTATTTCCTATTTTTGTCTGTTTTTGTTTCCTCTCTTCTTCCCCTCTCCTCCTCTTTTCATTCTCTCCTCCCGAAAAAGTAGGCAGACGTTGTGCCTATCTCGGCTGCAGTTAGCTTGCTCCCTCCCTGTTTCCTTTGTGTGCTTGTATGCGTCCATATTTGATGATGATGACGACGACGATGATGCTGATAATAATA
This sequence comes from Dermacentor variabilis, assembly GCF_050947875.1. Classification (NCBI taxonomy): domain Eukaryota; kingdom Metazoa; phylum Arthropoda; class Arachnida; order Ixodida; family Ixodidae; genus Dermacentor; species Dermacentor variabilis. The sequence goes on along the minus strand of NC_134575.1, from coordinate 28,755,618 downwards.
ATAATAATAATAATAATAATAATAATAATAATAATAATAATAATAATAATAATAATAATAATAATAATAATGAAATAGGCTGTGCGGTATTTATCAACTTTCCATGTTTCTGGACGGCGTGTGTGGTAAGTAGGGGAATTTATTTTTAATACGTCGCCAGTGACTTCAGAAGGTAATATTTCTTATTTGTTTCCAACTTATGTTGTCGAAGAAGTCTGAAATTGTGCATACATTGTACATTGATCATCGGAAGCTCATTGAACATGTCCTCTGTGTGACTTGGGTAAACAGCTTTAAAAACTAGGCGCACTGCCCGCTTGTGAAGTCGCAGAAGTTTCTTCGTATTTTCCTTCGTTGTTGTTCCCCCACACTAGTGCACGATAGTTTAGTGTGGAAGAAAATACAGCATTGTGCGAAAAATTGTTAACCGAAAGAGGGAACGTACGGCTATGTCGACGCACGAGACCAATTGCTCTGGACAGTTTCTTTTTTTCTCTCGAAAGGCAATTGATGTGAGCATCCTGGGACAAATTATTGGAGAAAATTACGCCAAGCGTTATAAAACATTCTGCAAATTCTAATTTCGAAATCGTTTAAAAATATTCGGGAAAGTTCGCATACTCTTTCGTGGATGAAGCGAAACGGCCTAGTAAGTTGGCGTTAATATCACTGATAGAATTCGCTGATTTACAAGAGAATTTTTTTTCTCGAACATATGTAGAGTTCACCCAGAAAATCAGGGATATATGAAGAAGGGGGGCGGTATACACAACCAAGAATAAATCTGTTACGATTATGAGAATTCAACTGTAAGTCAGTTTCAATCCATACCGATTCACAGGGATTTACATTAAGAAAAAGATCAAGACTACGCTTATATTCAATATGAGGTGAAAGAAATATAGCTGAACCACCGTATCGATCCGAAATACGATGGCAGTATTCTGCTTGGTATGGACAAAAACCGTACAAATTGCTATCCGCATTGTCAAGCCATGTTTCCAAAACGCAAATAAATGAAAACGAATGATTAAGTGAGTCAGTAAATGCAGAAATGGTATCATGGTTCTTGCGCAAACTTCGCACATTTATATGAAGATTAGAGATATTAGAAGATGTGAGCAATGGTTTGACTTCGGCTGGTGATAGCAAAGACATGAAGAAAACTATCCGGCCACGAGTGTTCAATCAGTTCGCAGGACAGGAAAAGTAGCAATAAGCTACGCCTGCGCAAAGATGCGAAAATCAGCCTCCGAGCTTATTCGGAAGACCCTGCTATAGGTTGATTTACGGGATTTAATCTGGCAATTTTCAGTCCATAAAAACTGCCAACAGTTTTCTTTCTTCAGTGCAAGGGCCTTGCTGAATAAACGTCCGTTGTCGACTGTGAGGGGTTCGTTAATGTAAATGAGACTATCAGTACTACCAGAAAGCCAATCTGGGAGCATCGCAAACGACCTTTGCGACCCTTGCGATGAAATTCATTCTTCTCGTTGCGTGAACAAAAACGAACAATGATGTTCCTTTCCGACATCTTGCTGGCCACACGATGAACTATGTCAATGTCTCCAGAAGAAATTGGGCACTCAATTGCACCGGCATCCTTCTTCAAGATCGCAGAGCATTCCTCTCCTTGTGATGAAGAAATGCCCCTAGTTTCGTTGTTGTTCCTTCTGCTGTACTGTTTTATGTCTACGATTCTCATTGTTAAGGCTAGATTCTCAGAAGTTAACGCTTTGTTAGTAGTTACCAGTTCCCTGAATGTCACTTTGAATGTGTCATGCTGTTCGCTCATGAAACACACGATTTCAGCTAGAGAAGCAAGGTTGTCAATTTCCTGATCATCAAACCTGCTCCCAATCTTAGCAAGCAGACTGTCGGCAAGTGCATCAAGCTTATCGTTCAGCTGCGATTCAAGATGCTCAATTTTTTAGCGAGTTCAGCGTTGGTGGGCATCGCAGAAAACAGAACAAAAACAAGAGACACACTTGTGAGCTGCAGCCGCAACAGTATCATAGGAGACAGTATAAAAGTTTAAAAACTAACCTGCAGTAAAAATATCGGATGGTTAGACCGCGTCCTGTTTAGTTGCAGCCGCGACCCAGTAGTGAAGCCGGTGCCGAGATGGTCCCCTGTATATGCCTCTCCAGCCGAGCAAAAAAAAAAAATTGCACAGGTGCCGTAGGTCCAAGTCCAGGGAAGCCGCAGAGTCACCCTGCTGAGTGTGCACAGTATATATAGTCTGCTAGGCAGCTAGCAGGATGAGGCCGTCTGCTGCATCAGAGGGGAGGCACAGGGATATTGTCTGCAATAGATGCCATCAGGAAACACGAGCTGCAGTAAAAATATTGGATGGTTAGACTGCATGCGGCCTGTTTAGTTGCAGCCGCTGCTCAGTAGAGCATTGCATTACATCATTGCTTTTATCTTTCTTTTTTTGTAAATTCCTGTATTTCTTTGCGCATTCCATTTTACGATGAAATACGTACCGCGTATGACAGACAAATTTTCATTATATGCGTTAAGCAATGCACGATCAAGTCAATAAAGAATTCCACCATTTTTATCTGCAGATTTATCTTATCTGTGGTTGTGTTTTTTTTTGTTGTTGTTTTATTTTTTGAAGTAGTGCCGATGGTAATAACTTGCGATTGAGATAATGGCCACAGAAACATTGTATTCTCGCAGCGCGGCTGCATGTAAGAGGTGCGGTTGCCTCCAGACGATAATGGCAGATTTGAAATATAGAAACCGTTAAATTCGTAAGCTAGTTCAGCTCCAAAAATGTCCACTTTGTCTTTCAATATCTTGGTAATAGGTTCAATACTTCTACCAAATACTGTGTTTAGTTTGCGCCACATGTCCGCAGAGCTTTGGCTCGAAGTAATTAACGGTTAAAATGGTATCTGTCTCTAGTTGCACGACGTTTTTTAGTGGCGTGATTTCTGTTTTTTACAGCGAAGCTGTATATGGCTAGCCGATTCATCCACCCGTCCGTCTGCCGCCTGTAGCACGAAACTCCTCCGTTGTAACCACATGTGCATGCGCGAAAGAGAAAGAGAGAGGTTCTCGATTGGCTGCGTCAGTAGTGACGTCATTGCTCTCCGTCCCAGCCGAGCATGCGCGCAGCAGTTTGTCTCCTGCTCCAAAATTGGTAGGCCATGCGTCATACGTACTCCTGAGGAGCAGGCACCTTTCGATCAGCAACGCCGCAAACAAAACCATTAACGAGCTCGTCCAAGCCGTGCCGATGCTGTAGCCCGGGCACAAGAATAGACTCGTGCAGCCGAGTGCAGGCAGCAACTGCGTACCGAGGATCCGACAGCCTGCCAAGGCGTCATTTAATGAACCGCCTGGGTTAAATCAGTGATATTTAACAGAGATAAGCGGGCTAGTTGGTGGTCGTTATTGGAATGCATCATGTAACCGCACAAAAACAAGGGACAACAAGCTTACTGTATAAAAATGCAATCCGGCAGCTGCGTAAGCAGCTCTTCAGTGTCTTTGAGCGATAAATAGTTCGAATATTTACGAGCAAATTTGCGGCACTCACGCCCGCATGCCAACGTCACGTGATGGCTGTTTGATAATTAGCAAGTGTGATTACGATACTTGTATAAATGTGAGATTTCCCGGAGTAAACCTTAGTTGAAGTTCCGCGCCTGTCCTGTGTGTTCCTTCTTTGTCCCTTGTTTTTGTGCGGTTACATGATGCATTCCAATAAATCAGTGATAAACACCGGGGCCGCACGCTTCAGCTTCGCGGGTTAACCACCTGTACTAAATCACTGGGCAGTGACATTTCTAAACACTAAGCGCATCAGGACATCTAGTTTGAATGTTTCGTACAGTTATTTTCGTTCTTTTATGCGATGCAAAGGTTCAGACGTTATCCACTGCTTGCGAGCTTTCTTTGGTTGGTTAAATGTTTTTTTTTTTTTTTTTTTGTGTGTGTGTGTGTGTGTGTGTGTGTGTGTGTGTGTGTGTGTGTGTGTGTGTGGAAAGCAGGAATGGTAGATAGATGTAAGGTTTTTTAGGAACCTGCCGTAGGCGATTTCCTGATTATGTTTACTCAAACCTAGCTTACACGTGCGATATATTCACAAGAACAGGTTTATGTGAAAAAGATCATTTATATGCAAGAAAGGTGTACTACTCGTGCAGAGTGGTCAATAATTTTTGGATGATTCCTTTACAGGAATAAATATTTGAAGATGGTCGCTAAAGCAGTAGTTCATGACACCAGCATGCCCACGGCGCAAAGTATCTAAGAGATCAAGAACCGTTTCTGTGGTTGTTGCCAGCCTCGTTGGGGAAGTTATCACATTTTGGCAATTGTGTGTGTCGAAGGGAAACTCAATCTCCAAGCTTGGAGTGGTGCCTGACATCGGCTAAGATGCCGAGAACTGGTGGGGCTATACTAATCGAATTACGAATCCCTACTAGGCTTCAACAAGGTCACTCCCTCAACAGAACAGTAATTGGCCTCCCTGGTGCAGTATTCGGCCGCTACCTATCTCATCACTCCTACAATTATTTGGAGATCAGAGGGAGAGGCCTTCGTCCTGCAGTGTACTTAAAATAGGTTCATGATGAGGAACAGAGACTCAAAGGCAGCTTTATTGGCCTTATCTGCAAGTGAATATTACTATCGGAGCCCAAAGTTATCTGATATTTACGATAGTGTACAAATTCCAGGAGTGAATCTAAAATAGATAGAAAAGCAGGAAACGTCACCACGAGGTGTGCAATAGCAGGCAAAGTATAAAGATTTCCGTGGTTAGAGAATAAGTACTTCATAACGAGTAGAACAACAAAATTCATTAAGCAATTCGTACTGCACTTCATTTGAGGCTAAAATCGACATGCCTCCACCATGCTTCTCATAGCGGTTTGCAAAGTAAGACTTACATCCGTGCAATTCAAACATATTATCTTCGCTAAAGAAACATTGAATGTCGTCGTGCTTATTATTACCGGATCGCAAATTAAAATGAGCACAAACAGCATTCCGGAAATCCAGCCACCGTTAGGCCACTTAGTTGCATCAGTTTTAACACGATAGCGTTCATGGCCCCGGGTCGTAGAAAATCCGGTGTCGATGTCGGTTCAGTTGTCCGTGCAAGAAAATTACAGTATATATATATATATATATATATATATATATATATATATATATATATATATATATATATATATATATATATATATATATATATATATATATATAGGTCTATGTATATGCCACCCGTTACTGTATGACATGTGGCATATGCGGGTTATATAGCCAAACCGTTCCATCACTCAAGTTACTCATACCTTCTTACATTCTTGACAAAGTTAGTCCTCGGAATTTCGAGAATGACAGTCCACAAACACATGTTATGAAACGACAAAGCGCAAGCATTTTATGTTAAATCTTCTCAGACCTAAATATTAAACTGCGAAACAATAACGGGAATTCACAATGACGTAATATTTTTTGGTGTGTGTGTCTGTGCACAACCTCCGGGATCGGCCCACGCAAGAGGCCGCGTTTCTACGCGAAAGCTCGCCTTCGTGCATAGTGATAGCCGCCAATCTTTCCCTGTAGGCATTGCGGCTACATAAGGTGCAGTTGCCAGGAAGCGTGACAAGCAATCAGGGATCTTTGAATATTATATCGCATTATACTCTTAAAGGTGAAGCGTAAGCGTATTCAAAATTTTTGCAACTTCATTTCTCGACGAAGCCGTCAAAGGCGAGAAAAAAACACTTTTTCTCTTGTACTTGCCCAATGAAAACACATTACCCTGAATGCCCCGGCCTATGGCAACGAGCTTGAACGACCGCACCATGCCAGCTGATTAATTAAAAAACAGGTTATCATTTTCGTCCCCAAAACTATAGCCAATACCAGATTATATAGGACTTCACAATCTAGTGGCCCTCCCATTTCATTGATTGCACCCGATATGTACAACATTGCAGCTTGAAAAACTACCCTTGTGTTTGGATGCATCCACGATAACAGTCGTTGCCAAGAGTCGATCCCATATCACTTATACAACGTTTCTACAAAACATAATGCCAAAGTAATGTGCGGCTGACGCTTCGCTCAACGCCTTCGTGCTCGATTTAGTACACTCTCTGATTTGCTTCAACCCTTTCTGTCATAATATTGCGTTTCTTACTAATGCGCCGCCGCAATCCGTAGTCTTCGTGTTGCTCAATTTCCAAGTCTACTCTATAAATATGCATAGCTGTTTTCTTGGTCTCTTCCAGCTCGGGCTCCGGCCCCAAGTGACTCTGAGCCGTCCGATTTTCTTTGCAATGACCTTCCCATTACGGCCCCATAGGCATTTCCACCAACTTTCGAGCTTTTAAGTCCGAGCCATTCCGAGAAGACGTTTTAATGTAAGACATAAGTGAGCATTCACGTGGAACGGCGACGTTGATTTATTGCCAAGAACGCTGTTCTCAAGACGCACCTTGCTTGCCTTCTCAAGGAGGTCATCCCGCTTCTGTCGTCGCGTGAACTGTACAATAGTGCAGCCTGGCTTGTTTTTAAGCACGAACACGGAAACGAGCATCGATGTCGTCTGCTGCAATCCCTGAAAGCTGCCGAAGTTTGCAAACATCAGCAGTTACGTCCTCGTTTGGGGCTTTCCTCAATGTCCTTAGTTTCGATGTTTTCGTTCCTCGAATATTGTTCGGAGTGTATGGTAAACGAGACTCCGCGTCTGTAAGGCGTTTCTTGATTCCATCAAATTCAGCGCATGGCTTACCATTTTCACATTGCAGCTCGAAATCGTCCGCCTTGATGACGTCGCAATTCTGTAGAATTTCTCGTCGAATTCGTGTCGAATGCCGAACACAGCATTCGTGTCGTCCATACTGCGTACGTCATCCAGAAGGTCGGTTCACAGTGCTTTCATGTGCGCGTGGAACACCGTTGCTAAAGCCTCACGGACTGTCTTTAGTTCCTGCCGTAATGCATACCTTAAGTCATTGATTAACTTCTGCATGACTAGTGACGACATCAGCACGCACACGCACACACAAAAAAAGATGCAAGGTAAAACAGCGAATGCAGCAGTGACAGCTACTGAGTGAAAGAAAAAACAGGACCAAAAATGGCACTCGCGCACGAACACTAACTTGAAAAAGAAAATAGACAATGCAGATGAGTAGGATGCGTTAACCGCAATGCTGCCACGGCTGCCAAAGATGTGCACACCCGCTGAATATCGCGTTTTAAGCAGCCCCCTCATGCTGACAGCAGCTACGTTCACGTGCGTGTTCAGAGACACCGGTGAATCGCACGTTGCCAGAGGTTGTCAGTCAACGGAAACGGCAGTCGTCCCTATGCGCTGATATCAATTAGCGTAATTGAGAGCAGCTGCACAATTTCCCGGTCTCTGCCCTGAAGCCTTCCGGCGTGCATCCTGCTTGCTGTAGATAGCAGCGGGAACCAGCTGTGAAATGGGCACTGCAGATGCACGAGATGCCTTTACCGCTGGGCATGCCACTGCTGTCAAATAAGTCGACATTGCAGGATGCCGACTTGTCATTCTAAATTTCCAACGAACTTCATCATTCAGCCCAAGTTCACTGTCCATCCAATCGCACAATAGTATGGTGCAGGTCGTCAGTGAAATTATTCTTTTAGTCTCGAAGTGATCGTGGCCATGTCCACATAGAGCAAAGCATTTAATGCGACTGATGCTTCTACAAAGAACGAGTCAAATGTGTTATTTGAGCACACTGGCGGTTCCGTATATCGTACTTCTCACTCCGTCTAAGTTGCGGGTTATTTTTTATGTCATGTTATTACATGTAAAGAAACGCAGAGCGAGAGGCCATTTACCGTATAAATAATCTCGCTGCTGGAACTGCGTATGTGGCGGCTGCGCGCGTTCGCGCGGCCTTATCTTCATAGCGATGTGCATTGGGGGCAGAGTCTACGTATGTACAGTTTTGGTCAAAAGTTCCGACGCCGCAGCGACCGTGCCCGGATCGGCCACGCTCCACTATCGCGGCGCTGCCAGCAACAGCACTCGCATACGCTCGCTGGTTGTGGCAATCGTGAAGGAACTAGCCCTTAACAGCTTCGCTGTAAAATTGGTTACGTCTTTGCGTTTCTTGATTAGTTGCGATGACGAACGCGGCAGCACTGGCACTAGCGCGTTCGCGTGGTAGCGCCGAGGAGTGCCAACGAACCAGCCGTGAAAGACAACGATGCTGGAGCCAATCGTGATGATGATAGCTTTGTGCCTCGCAGGGAAGTAATCCTGGGGAAAGTCGCCCTAACAGCTTCGCTGTAACAAATATGTCAACAAATGAAGCATAATAAGATTACCCGTGGTAATCTTACTCAATTGTCAGGACTTCTTCAAAACATGGCCTGTTCGTCTCGTGTACCTCCTTAAGGTTTCTGAGAAAATAAAAGGGCGGAATTCAATGGCGAAAATTGACACATATAGTGGCAAAATGGCAGAAGAGGGAATGTGTGGCTTAGTGGGATCATATGAAAGGCTCAGCTGCCATTGTGCTACTCAAGCACAACGAACGACACTTTTAGATTTTATTTACAGCCAGAGGAGAAAATGATAATTGGTGCTCAGTGTGCGCTGGCGCAATCATGACAAGATCACCGTACCGATATGGGTAGTAAACGACTCTAATAAGGGAACATGTCTAGCATACCCTCGCGGTCTTTTCTCGTGTTTCTTCAACTGTTCAAACAGTTAAATTTCGGGTAGAAGAATGTTCTCACAGAATTGCGGATGAAGTGCACCAGTAATGATATCACAGGGCTCTGACCTGACTAGGCAGTAGAGTGAGTCAAGAACTCAACAGCAGAATGCTATAGCAACTCTGGTGATTGTAGCCGGGGACAAGGCCTTGTCTCACAACTTTGTAGGCACAACTTCAAAAGGGTCTACGGTTAGAATCATTCTCTCTTTTTACACGACAGGCTACATTAACACGCCCCTGTGTCTTTTGCCATAAATTCCAATACTCCTTAGTGTGCGTCGTGGTAAAAAGATATGAAGGCCTTTAGTATTCCTAAAATTTCGTGGAGCTACATGGGAATGCTTCGAATGATAAGACAAGTGCGCTGCATATCATGTTGAGCGACAAATTTTTAGGTTTCGAGGTACCGGTTCGTACTAAGCAAAGAAAATTATGCAATAATTCGTAGATCCTTCGTTTGCACCCATAATCAGTTACGCAAAAATCCTGCATTGATATAATGCAAACGTACTCCGTCAAATAGCTTCAACTGTAGTCTATTTTACGAATACTATGTATGCGGCTGCTGATGACTTTTCTACTTTCATGTCTTTTAATTGCGCACACTTGAGTCTCTTTTTTTTCTGGTAGGTTTCAAGCAGCCTAAGACTTACACAAGTACGTCTTTCCCGTGACATAGTTCCAAAGGCAAAAATGTTTCGTTGTAATACCTTCATGAATCCTCGCCTTAAGAGGGAAACTTTGCAAGCACGTTATTTGGCTTTACTATCTGAAATACATTATGCCTAAAATGCAAACGAAGTTTGAGGGCACGTTCGCATGTTCTGTTTGAATCGCACCGCTGGCGCGAGTTGTTGGGAACTCGGCGCTGACGCCCGTTGTTGCACCTGGGTCGCAAGCCCCAAGGGTAGCGTTGGCCTGGCGGCCTGGGGTACAACTGGAAGCATCCGAAGGTCCCGGCAAAGCATGAGTCGACTGGTAACAACAAAACAACTTGTTTATTCTAACATCGCAAAGAGTTGGCGGTCAGGTTGACCGAAGTAGAGAGACGGGAGAGCACGTTACTCAACAGAAGAAATCGGAGCCCTCCTTTTGGCGTCCGGGGGCAGCTGCTTTTATACTCTCGCAGTTGAGGGCAAGAAGGAACCCCTCTATAGACGAGCACGTGACGGTGCCGCTCCGGCACAATGGGATAAGGTGGCGCAGCGTCGTGTCGGCGCCACTCGGACCCCCCTTGCTTCACAGTTGTTGGGAGCTCCTCTCCCCGGCAGCCGCGCTTCGACAAGCGTGGGCACCAATATGCACATACACTCACACACGCACATGAAGACACGTGGCATCGGAACATGCCTGGACGCGCTTGGCGGGGAGGCGTAGCGGCGGCGCCGAACGGGCCAAAATGTCTGCCGCTTTGTTGCAGCCGCGCCGGCTAAACCGCGCGTCGTAGGCGAAACGTAACAGACCGCCCCGCCGGGGGAAGGAGATCCCGATGGTCAGGGGACTGCATCCGCTGTCCGGAGGGATGTCGCTCGATGATGCTCATAACCGAAGTCGGGCGTCCCTCGACGTTTCTTGAGCGCAGCGCACAGAGAAGGCCTCGTTCTCTCGTTCAGGTTCGCACAGGACACTGCAAAGTGACTTCGGGAGAGTTCACATTTTTGTTCTCGTTCCCGGCAAGCGTTAGAACTACGCTGAAACTCAACCGCTCAGTCAGCAAGCACGGCACAACCCTCACTAAGCCCTGCCAGGCTCTTTCCCCTTCTATACCACTGCCTAGTTCCTTACAGTAGTCTAGCAGCACTCAGAACGCGTCCACAAATTGGAAAATTGCACTAGAAAGCATATCATCACTTTGAAACACTAAACAAAAGCAATATGTTAAAAATCCTGCCTCAGGAAGAAAAACATCAGTAACAATTTTGAGGCCGATTCCTACGTTAGGGGCTTCGACTTAAGCCATCGGCGTTACCGTTGAGACTCCCCTTTTTGTAACGCACCTCAAAGGAATATTGTTGCAAAGCGAGGCTCCAGCGCAGGAGGCGGCCATTTTTGGGAGAGATGGTCTGCAGCCATTGGAGAGGGCAGTGATCCGTCTCAATGATAAACCTCGAGCCGGCTAGATAGCATGACAATTTCTGAACGGCCCACACGAGACACGCCCACTCTTTCTCGGTGGCGCTATACGCCTGCTCACGACTGGTCAGCTTACGACTAGCATACAGGACGGGGTGTTCTACTTCTCCATTTTCCCGTTGGCACAGTACAACGCCCATGCCTCGCTCACTAGCATCGCACTGAACTACGAACCCTTTTGTACAGTCTGGCGATCGTAGCACAGGCTGGCTTGTTAAGGCGCTCTTTAGGGCGCTAAAAGCTCTTTCCTTTGTCTCGTCCCAGACGACTGTTTGGGGCTCTGTCTTTCTTAGAGCATCCGTCAGGGGAGCCGCGATATCAGAGTACCTGGGGATGTACCTCTGATAGTAGCCGGCGACACCTAAGAATGACCGAATATCGGTCTTCGTGCGCGGTTGCGGGAAGTCTCGCACAGCGGCCACCTTTATTTCAGAGGGGCGGCGACGACCCTGACCAATCACGTGACCGAGGTAGACAACCTCGGCCTGTGCTAACTGGCACTTGGGAGCCTTGATTGTCAAGCCCGCTTCGCGCAGGCGGGTTAGCACTGCCCGCAAGTGGGCCATATGCTCAGACCAGGATGCGGAGAATATCGCTACGTCGTCTAAATACGGTAAAGCGAATTCTTGCTGTCCCCGCAACACTTTATCCATGAGGCTTGAAAAACAGTATGGCGCGTTCTTCAAACCAAAACTCAACACTTTAGGACGGAATGTTCCCATTGGTGAAATGAACGCCGCATACCTACTAGCCTCTTCTGTAAGTGGAACCTGCCAATAACCACTGACAAGATCTAGGGTGGAAATAAACTGAGCGCTACTAACTTTCTCAAGGCGCTCCTCGATGTTAGGGATCGGATAAATTTGATCCTTAGTGATGGAATTAAGCCTGCGGTAGTCGACGCAAGGACGAGGTTCCTTGCCCGGTACCTCAACTAAAATCAAAGGGGAGGTATAATTACTCTCACCTGCCTCAATAACACCGAGCTGTAGCATTTTCTTTACCTCAGCCTCCATAATATCGTTCTGGCGGGGTGACACCCGATACGCCTTGGATCGTACTGGCTCTGGGGAGGTAAGTTCTATGTCATGAGTAAGGACAGAAGTCCTACCAGGCCTCTCAGAGAACAGACCTTGAAACTCTTGTAAGAGCTGGTGTAGTTCGGTTTTCTGCTCAGGCGACAGCGATGCTCCACTAAGTCACTAATGACTTGACCGGTGTCTTCCCTGTTCGTCACTGAGCCTAGTCCCGGAAGCTCGACCGGAAGCTCTTCAGGAACGTTTACCATCATGCACACCACTGCTTCCCTTTGTCTATAAGGTTTGAGCAGATTACAGTGGTAAACTTGCTGTGCTTTCCGCTTTCCTGGCAGACTCACCACGTAGTTAACGTCCGACAGTTTCTGAACAATTCGTGCTGGGCCCTCCCACTGCACGTCTAGTTTGTTGTTTAGCGATGTGCGCAATATCATGACCTCATCGCCCACCTCAAAACGACGGGCCCTGGCGGTCCGATCATAATAAACCTTGGCCCTCTGCTGGGCCTTTGCCATTGCTTCACCTGACAACTCCTGTGCCCTTCTTAAGCGTTCGAGGAGCTTAAGCACGTACTCCACCACGACTGGGTCGTCGCCCCTGCCTTCCCACGATTCTCGAAGCATGCGAAGCGGAGACCGAAGCGAGCGACCGTACACCAGCTCAGCTGGCGAAAACCCCGTAGCTGCATGCGGCGCGGTCCATAATGCAAACATCACCCCAGGCAGACACAGCTCCCAGTCAGTTTGATGTTCAAAACACAATGCTCTCAACACGCGCTTCATGACGGAGTGGAGCTTCTCAACGGAATTCGACTGTGGGTGGTACACTGAGCTGTGTAACAGCTTTACCCCACACCTTTCGAGAAAAGTTGTCCTCAAAGCGCTAGTAAACACTGTGCCCTGATCTGATTGGATTTCCGCAGGAAAACCAACTCGCGCAAATATGGACAGTAGTGCATTGACTATCTCAACTGAGCTGAGTTCTTTAAGCGGCACTGCTTCAGGGAACTTTGTCGCTGGGCAGATCACAGTCAAAATGTGTCTGTACCCCGTGGCGGTTACCGACAGAGGTCCCACTGTATCAATAACGAGCCGTCTAAAAGGCTCCGTAATGATAGGTACCAATCTCAACGGCGCCCTCGATTTGTCCCCTGGTTTGCCCACCCGCTGACAGGTGTCACATGTCCTCACGAAATGGTCTGCGTCCCGAAAACACCCTGGCCAATAGTACTCTTGCAAGAGACGGTCCTTAGTTTTCTTAACTCCTAGGTGTCCGGACCACGAACCCCCGTGCGACAAGCGCAACAGATCCTGACGATAGCATTGAGGCACGATCAGCTGATCGAACTCCACTCCTCGGCGGTCTAGATACTTCCGGTACAGGACTCCACCTCTTTCCACAAAACGCGCATTTTTCCTGGCGATACCTTCCTTGACATTGCAGCGCACGTTTTCTAGGCTGCCATCCTTTTTTTGCTCGGCTATCAAAGCCGACCGGCTGACTTTTAGCAACCTATTAAGTCCATCTGACGTAGGCGTGATGAGCAAATCTGCAGATAGCTCTTCTAACTTTCCCGCATTGGGATTTTCCTCTCCAGTATCTGGTGTCTTTAACGTTACAGACTCAATTTTATTCAGTTCGGACGTGCTCTGAATATCGGCTTGCTGCGCCTTTGACCCTTTTTCATTGTTTGACAACGTCGGCGCCGCAACTACCGCCTTTGCAGCGAGCTCCCGAACCTTCGATCTGGTTAAGGCCTGAACGCTGGTCTCACCAAACAAAAGCCCCTTCTCGCGCAGGAGGTGATCGGACCTGTTCGAAAATAGGTACGGGTACTGGGGGGGCAGCATAGATGACACTGCGGCCTCCGTCTCAAGCGCTCCGAAAGGTCCTTCGATAAGCACCTTTGCTACCGGCAGACACACGCTATGAGCTTCCACGGCTTGCTTGATCCATGCGCACTCGCCCGTGGACATATGGGGTTCTACGTAAGAGGGGTGAACTACATCCATTGTAGCTGCGGAATCGCGAAGCACTCGGCACTCTTTCCCGTTCACGAGGAGGTCTCGCATGTAAGGCTCGAGAAGCTTCATGTTCTCGTCAGTGCTGCATAATGACAAAAACACAACTTTTGGTGTTGTTTCCGGACACTGCGCCGAAAAGTGACCCGGCTTCTGGCACGTATAACAAACGCGCGCTTGCCTCGTCTCAAACCGCTTTCTGCGTTCGGCTTCGGCTGCCGCCGTCTCCTTAGGTTCGGTCGCACTGCTTTCACTCGCATCCGCACTACGTGTGTTCCCCTTTGCTCTCATGGGTGTGAACTTCGGCCTCTCAAACTTGGAGCCAAATTCACCCTTTTGACCGTCCTTAGCTCCGCGAGCCCGACGTGTCACAAACTCCTCGGCTAGCTCGGCGGCTTTAGCCACTGTACTAACGTCTGACCTATCCAAGACCCAGTACCGCACGTTCTCAGGTAACCGACTATAAAACTGTTCTAGCCCGAAACACTGCAGAACTTTATCGTGGTCACCAAACGCTTTCTCTTCTTTGAGCCACTCCTGCATGTTTGACATAAGCCTGTACGCAAACTCTGTGTATGACTCACTTCTGCCTTTCTCATCTTCCCGAAACTTCCGACGGAACGCCTCCGCTGACAGCCTGTACTTTTTTAGCAGACTCGATTTCACTTTGTCGAAATCCTCTGCCTCCTCTCTATCCAAGCGAGCGACTACGTCGGCCGCCTCGCCAGGTAACAAAGTGAGCAAGCGCTGTGGCCACGTTTCCCGAGAGAACCCCTGCTTCTCGCACGTTCGCTCAAAGTTAACCAGGAACAAACCAATGTTCTCTCCAAGCTTAAAGGGCCGCATCAGGTCAGTCATATTGAACAATACATGTTCTCCTGCACCGTGTGCCTGACTTCCATTACGAGCGCGTTCGATCTCTATCTCGAGACGCTTCATTTCCAAAGCGTGTTGACGGTCGCGCTCTTGTTGCTCTCGCTCTTTCTGTTCTTTTCGTTCACGCTCTTCTTTTTCTTTCTGTTCTTTTCGTTCACGCTCTTCTTTTTCTTTCTGTTCTTTTCGTTCACGCTCATCTTTCTCTTTCTGCTCTTTAAGTTCGCGCTCCTGTCTTTTTGACCTCTCCTCAATAGTCTCAAGGCATTCCGACAGCTCGTCATCCTCAGCCTCTAACTCAAGAATAGCCTTTAGCAGTTCTGGTTTTCTGAGTTTGTCCGAGACATCCAGACCCAACTCTCTTGCAAGCTCCAACAATTTCGGTTTGCGCAACGACTTCAAATCCATGGCTGCTCTGAATGCTGCTTTCTCTACTGCCTATTATTGTCTTGCCGCAAACTAACCCGGCAGCAACGACAACCACAACTACCAGCACTGTTTCTGACACTAACAAAAGCCTGGCAAAGCTCAGAAGAAGAAAGTCCCGCACTCACCAAACCTCGCAGCCAAGAATTCAGCGCAGTCGTTCCGCTGCAGGCAACCAGTCATCACACAGGGCTCGTTGCACTGCTCCCGAATGGTCGTTGAGCTGCTCAGCATACAGTCAACTGCATCTCTTCGCTGCTGGCCTCCGTTGTCGCGATCTCACCGCTGGCACACAGTTGTTGTAATCGCACCGCTGGCGCGAGTTGTTGGGAACTCGGCGCTGACGCCCGTTGTTGCACCTGGGTCGCAAGCCCCAAGGGTAGCGTTGGCCTGGCGGCCTGGGGTACAACTGGAAGCATCCGAAGGTCCCGGCAAAGCATGAGTCGACTGGTAACAACAAAACAACTTGTTTATTCTAACATCGCAAAGAGTTGGCGGTCAGGTTGACCGAAGTAGAGAGACGGGAGAGCACGTTACTCAACAGAAGAAATCGGAGCCCTCCTTTTGGCGTCCGGGGGCAGCTGCTTTTATACTCTCGCAGTTGAGGGCAAGAAGGAACCCCTCTATAGACGAGCACGTGACGGTGCCGCTCCGGCACAATGGGATAAGGTGGCGCAGCGTCGTGTCGGCGCCACTCGGACCCCCCTTGCTTCACAGTTGTTGGGAGCTCCTCTCCCCGGCAGCCGCGCTTCGACAAGCGTGGGCACCAATATGCACATACACTCACACACGCACATGAAGACACGTGGCATCGGAACATGCCTGGACGCGCTTAGCGGGGAGGCGTAGCGGCGGCGCCGAACGGGCCAAAATGTCTGCCGCTTTGTTGCAGCCGCGCCGGCTAAACCGCGCGTCGTAGGCGAAACGTAACAGTTCACAAAACCAGCCCGCAATTTTTTTTTGTACAAAGAACTTGGCGCCGATAGAAAGAAACAAAAAGCGTAACTAAATGACCTGCCTTGCTGCATTTCGTGATTTGCCATTCCGCGGGAAACTGCCAGACGAAGCTGCAACAAAGAGATAAAGAAAAGCAACGCACAGCTGCTTCGAACCGGCAAACTGGCACTCATAGATTCATCAGATAAGAGATACAGGGGGTATCATGCATTTTTATCTGTCGTCTTTCAGAGCACTTGGCTATCTCTAAGATGCGCTGTTGCCGACAGAAACCAAGTTTAGGGGTATATCTATTTCATAATAATTTTCGCGACTTTGTTATGCAGACATCGGTTTTGGGACGACATTTTTCTCATTTAATGAGCTGCTGCCGCCACCAGCTGAATTCTGAGCCACTGAAGTTGACAAATCTCCCGCAGTATACCAATCGATGCAACAGTTTCATCCCAAATCGCTTTCTTAGTGGCCAGAAGAGCATCCGAAATTTCAACTTTTTCCGTAGACTCCCATACTTCAAACTTCGACCGTAATTTGGAACGGGTTTTCCGCTTTAACCAATGGTACCGCTGGCATGAGATGTTGGGCTACGCGCGTACAGCCTATTTCCACGGGAATTCTTTTTAAGACATCGCTCTTATGATAACACTCTCCTATGACAAAAATGACACTCTCCTATGGAAAACACGCGTGTTCGCAAGGGGCCACCCGCCGTGGTTGCTCAGTGGCTATGGTGTTAGGCTGCTGAGCACGAGGTTGCGGGATCGAATCCCGGCCACGGCGGCCGCATTTCGATGGGGGCGAAATGCGAAAACACCCGTGTACTTAGATTTAGGTGCACGTTAAAGAACCCCAGGTGGTCGAAATTTCCGGAGTCCTCCACTACGGCGTGCCTCATAATCAGAAAGGGGTTTTGGCACGTAAAACCCCATAATTTAATTTTTTTTTTTTTTTTTTGCAAGGGGCGGCCTTTAGAGGCGGTGCTCGGCGACGTCGGGAGGAAAATAAAAAGGATTGAAGGGATGTACACAAAAATACCGCAATGAAAAGCATGCATAGCATACCTAGTAGCTCAAGCTAGTTAGGT